>NW_025537088.1:0-41998 GCF_020615455.1 Coregonus clupeaformis | reverse complement strand
ACAAATCCCCCTCTTCTCGTCTTCTAGTCGTACCCATTAATTATGTTGGCATTAAGCATAGTTGAATCAGTCTTAAAAAAAAAAAAATAATTAAAAAGAAAAACAACACATGATAACGCATAATGCAATTTTAAAAAAATTTAACATACATCCCCCTCTAGCATACTAATTATATGGGCAATTAATGAAAGAATATTAGTCCCCCTCTAGTGCATATTAAATACATCAAGCTGTTGTTCAAATTCTATTTCATCTTCATTTTGGTGTCAAGATTTTGGTTTTGCCTGCTATCCAAATCAGCCCTGACTTCTGTCAGTGAAGTCTAGAGAGTGCTAAGGTGTGCAATGAGTTAGATGGTTGCCAGAGTGCGCCTGATTTACCCTCTACCTGACTGAGTGTATAACCTCCTTCCTTCCTCCTCTCCATCCACCTAGAGTTCCATGCCACTTTCTCTTGTGACTTTTACCCTCACCCAGTCTCCCACTTTTACCTTCAGTGTCCGTACTTCCCGACAGCTCCCTTCTTGGGCCTTCCTGCGCCTAGAGGAGTGCTGCAGAAAATTCCGATCAATTTCATCACTAATCAATCATTTCTATCTATTTACATCAAGGGAGGGCATGTGACCTCCCTCCTTGAATGACCTATGTTAATTTTGTTCCTCACAAACCTTTTTTTTTATGTTTGGTTGGGACTGTGATTTACTGAACCGAATCTGTGCATATTCGAATCTTACCTCCGCCTTTTTTCAGGTGTTTGTTGCTAAAATGTGTGGTTTCATCTTATCTCCTTATATATCATATCTTATTCTTAGTTTGTACCACTTAATATACTATTCCTCTAATTCTTAGTTTTCTGTAGCAATTGCCTCTACCCATTTTGAAAACCTGTCTACAGTTTCTGTCATGTGAGGGTTGCCACCAGATGTTAGACCTGTTGGAGGGTCTTCTCTTTCCCTCGTGCGTGAGCCCGTGAGCTTCACTCAACAGTTCTGGGCAGAGGTCTAGCTGGTTCAACCTAGTCTTCCATCATTGGCGCTCCAGAGTTTTTTCCTGTCCTCTGCCGCCCCCTCCTGGGCCCAATGAATGTTCATCAGGTCTGTGAGCTCTTACTTTTGCTATATCGCGCCTTTGTTGGGGTTCAATCTGTGATGTCGGTGGTATAGCATTGATGAGATCACGCCTTCGGGCTCCTGAGTTCAGACAGGTGGTCTATTTTTGTGGCCAGGGTCCTCCCTTTCCTCTACAGTCTCTTTTAAAATGTCCAGTTTTTCCACAGATTGTACTTTGCTTAGTAGTTCCTTCTTCTAGGAGGACCCGGTGGAGTGCCCCGCTGAGGCCATGGGTTGTGGTTGTGGGCCTTAAAATTCATGGTGTCTTTTACTTATAGTGAGGTCGTGGTGCTGGTGTCTGGGCGTGTCCCTTTCACACCCATTGTGTCAGATTTTGGTTCACCCTCCTACTCTCCTCTATTTCCCATCTCCCTACTCTCAACTCTCCCTCTGCTCTCTCTGTCATTCGTTGTTCTAGGTATTCATTAAATTTGGTATAGTTTGTTTTCCCTGCCATCTTGCTTTCCCTATCTTTTACTTATCCCGTCTGGTTTTTTATTTCCATTATTATCTATCTACAGACTTATCTCATTATCGACACCTTCGCATATAAAGAGGCTATTGTTTTTATATTTGTGTTAATCATTATCATAAAAATCAGAATTCCATCACATTATATAATTTCCCCACCCCCACCCTTTAGTTATCTCACGCTTATTCTAAATCATCACAATTCAATATCAGTCTCCCCAGTCCCTGGTTCCTAAACCCTATCATTCCTCTAATCCCGATTGGTTTCATCTCATTCCCTTAACTTCCCATCATTCATTCCTTATAATACATGAAAACCACAGCCAAAAAATTTACACGTTATAATACATGAAAACACACAGCCAAAAGCCAATTGGAATTACAATGCTGAATGTCTATTCAGGCTATCAAAGTCTTAAACACATTCTCAGTTCGACTACCACCCTTCACACGTCCTTTGTAAGACCAATTTAACATGTGAAGTCGGAGAAGCAACTTGAATTTAGATTACCAGAGCGTCTAAAACATAGTCTCCAGTTCGAACTGCACCCTTCACACAACCTTAAAAGGCACCTTTATTATGTGAAGTCACAGCAGCAACTGGATAACTATCAAGGGAATTTAGTACCTCTGGTCAATTTCGGTGATTCTCCCCCACCTAATGTCTAGAATCTCTGCCACAGTTTTGACTTCAACCTCCTCGTAACCTATAGGGTAGGACCTCCCCTAATGGATTTATGCAAAAAGTCTCAGTTCAAACTGGGTCCCTTTAGGAATCTAGTTGTGGGTCAAATCTTATCCACATACTGTGTTAAATCGCAATTTAACCCATAGGATACAATCATCAGTATTCAGCCACTGGTAAGACTCTCATAATATACAACCATCATATTCAGTCACTGGTAAGACTCTCATAATATACAACCATCAGTATTCAGTCACTGTAAGACTCTATACAACCATCAGTATTCAGCCACTGGTAAGACTCTATACAACCATCAGTATTCAGCCACTGGTAAGACTTCTCATTACAACCATCAGTATTCAGCCACTGGTAAGACTCTATACAACCATCAGTATTCAGCCACTGGTAAGACTTCTCATTACAACCATCAGTATTCAGCCACTGGTAAGACTCTATACAACCATCAGTATTCAGCCACTGGTAAGACTCTATACAACCATCAGTATTCAGCCACTGGTAAGACTTCTCATTACAACCATCAGTATTCAGCCACTGGTAAGACTCTATACAACCATCAGTATTCAGCCACTGGTAAGACTCTATACAACCATCAGTATTCAGCCACTGGTAAGACTTCCTCATTACAACCATCAGTATTCAGCCACTGGTAAGACTCTCTACAACCATCAGTATTCAGCCACTGGTAAGACTTCTCATTACAACCATCAGTATTCAGCCACTGGTAAGACTCTATACAACCATCAGTATTCAGCCACTGGTAAGACTCTATACAACCATCAGTATTCAGCCACTGGTAAGACTTCTCATTACAACCATCAGTATTCAGCCACTGGTAAGACTCTATACAACCATCAGTATTCAGCCACTGGTAAGACTCTATACAACCATCAGTATTCAGCCACTGGTAAGACTCTATACAACCATCAGTATTCAGCCACTGGTAAGACTCTCATAATATAATCACAGTTCTCAGTGTTCACAGTACCAGATATCTCATTTATGCCTTAATTCATTTAGGGATGGAAATTATTTAACAAGTATTCATACTCACACTCAGTACTACTGATCATAATTTGGTATAGTCTATAGTACAATATGCAAGATTTCGTTTTAACAGGCTCTGCATACCTTTTTAGAAGAGCGCGCTCTGATCAGGTTCCTGAGGCAAGACGAATAGTTGATTTCTCCTGGATTTCAGGTCACTCTTCCGTCTGTTTTTAGATCGATGATTTGCCTTTTCCTCTCGCACCAACTTTTAGATCGAATTTAAACCATCCTCTGCTACCATTTTGTTGGTGAAACCATAAGGAGGGAAGTACAAACCAACGACCGCTAGACGGAGAGGAATTTAGCTTAAGCAAAAGGCAGTTTATTAAACACAGAGATAGCTGGTACTGCTCAAGCTACATGCATGGGATCCTGCTAATTAACATGCATGGACCTAATCATATGCCACGCTAATGGTGTCAGCTGAGAAGGATAAAAACAGAGTTTACAGCATTACTTTATACAATGTAACACAAAGGAAGGGGTCCTTCTTCTAGTCCTTTGATTGGTTCCCGAGGCGTAGAGGGCGGGTCTGCTCTGTCCAGAGCAGAAGCCCCATTGGTGCACGGCAGAGTCCTCTGCCCTTGGCACCCGACCAGTAGAAAGAAGTGCAGTTTTGTGTGTGTGCGTGTGCAGTTTTTTGTGTGTGCGTCCTCAGAGCAAAGAACTTCGTGAGGCATGAGAATGAGTGTGCGTATGCATGGAGATGTGTGTGTGAATGTGTATGTCTCAAGGGAAAAACTCGTGGGGAGCAACCAGATTGTGGCCTGTGGCGTGGGTGTTGTCCTTGAGAAGTATGGTCCTCTGTCCATTGTTCTTGCATAGGAACATCTTGATTGAAAACAAGCTCCTAACATTAAAATGGGTCATGCACAAGATTTTAGTCAGACCAAGCTACTAACATTTTATATTTACTACGACACTAGCTATCCGACAGGAGTGCTAGCTAAAACTAGCAGCCAGCTATGGTAACTTAGCCACTACCTGACGGAGTGCTAGCTAAAACTAGCTAGCCAGCTATGGGTAACTGTAGCTAGCTACCTGACAGTAGTGCTAGGGGCTAAAACTAGCTAGCCAGCTATAGGTCAACTGTAGCTAGCTACCTGACCATTAGGAGTGCTAGCTAAAACTAGCTAGCCAGCTATAGGTAACTGTAGCTAGCTACCTGACAGGAGTGCTAGCTAAAACTAGCTAGCCAGCTATAGTTAACTGTAGCTAGGTACCTGACAGGAGTGCTAGCTAAAACTAGCTAGCCACTATAGGTAACTGTAGCTAGCTACCTGACAAGTGCTAGCTAAAACTAGCTAGCCAGCTATAGGTAACTGTAGCTAGCTACCTGACAGAGTGCTAGCTAAAACTAGCTAGCCAGCTATGGTTAACTGTAGCTAGGTACCTGACAGAGTGCTAGCTAAAACTAGCTAGCCAGCTATAGGTAACTGTAGCTAGCTACCTGACAGGAGTGTTAGCTAAAACTAGCTAGCCAGCTATGGGTAACTGTAGCTAGCTACCTGACAGGAGTGCTTAGCTAGCTACGTTAGCTTACTAGGTACATCAATAGCCTTTAGGTTGGTTGTTTTTTATGCTCAACTTCCGATTTCCACCAAGGACGTGGCCTCTCCGATCATCACGCTCCCTCCGCTTGGGCAAAGGGACATTTTAAGGGTACACACGGATGATGTAACACACGGATGATGTAACACAGGGATGATGTAAAACTTCATTCAAGGGCTGAGTGCGGGCTGTCTACTTCCCGTTTGGACCACAGACTCCACTGCTGCTCTCAGAGGTGCGCAGCAACACGTGGCGTAATCACCTGTCGCCCGGCGGCCATCATAGGTTTCACTGGCAACGGTAAAAGTACTCATAACGTCGACCATAAATACTATGAAATGGCAAATGTAACATGACGTATTGCATACAGGTGAAAAACGAACAAATGTACACTGGATAACAGTCATGAATAGTAGTGACCAAGTACTAGAGGGATTGTTACATAGGGACCAGCAATATACAATCTGTACATTGACAGGTAACTTCCAAAATAATGGAAACACTTTAGTAAATGGGGGATATAAAGTGAATTGAAAGCAGATGCTTCGACACAGGTGTGGTTCCTGAGTTAATAAAGCAATTAACCTCCCATCACGCTTTAGGGTCATGTAGACAAATGCTGGGCCCCATTATTTTGGCTGCCATGGCTATGCCCCCAGAGGATGACAATGCCTTCATCCACAGAGCACAAGTGGTCACTGAATGGTTTGATGAGCATGAAAAGCATTGTAGTCGGTATGCCTGGCCGTCTCAGTCACCAGATCTCAACCCACTTGAACACTTCTGGGAGATTCTGGAGCGGCGCCTGAGGCAGAGTTTTCCACCACCATCAACAAAACACCAAATGATGGAATTTCTCATGGAAGAATGGAGTCGCATCCCTCCAATAGAGTTCCAGACTCTTGTAGAATCTATGCCAAGGTGCATTGAAGCGGTTCTGGCTGGTGGCCCAACGCCCTGTTAAGACACTATGTTGGTGTTTCCTTCATCTTGGCAGTTACCTGTAAGTAATAAAGGGACTCTGGCTCTCCACTTCCTCTGGGCAGTGACGCACAAACACTAAAGGAGACCAGAGGCTGTAGCACGAAGGGTGTCCACGGGCAGTAGTCTGATGGAGTAGTCCAGAGGTGAAAGGTGTCCACAGGCAGTAGTCTAAGGATGGAGTAGTCCAGAGGTGAAAGGTGTCCACGGGCAGTAGTCTAAGGATGGGAGTAGTCCAGAGGTGAATGGTGTCCACAGGCAGTAGTCTAAGGATGGGAGTAGTCCAGAGGTGAAAGGTGTCCACAGGCAGTAGTCTGATGGAGTAGTCCAGAGGTGAATGGTGTCCACAGGCAGTAGTCTGATGGAGTAGTCCAGAGGTGAATGGTGTCCACAGGCAGTAGTCTGATGGAGTAGTCCAGAGGTGAATGGTGTCCACAGGCAGTAGTCTGATGGAGTAGTCCAGAGGTGAATGGTGTCCACAGGCAGTAGTCTGATGGAGTAGTCCAGAGGTGAATGGTAACCACAGGCAGTAGTCTGATGGAGTAGTCCAGAGGTGAATGGTGTCCACAGGCAGTAGTCTGATGGAGTAGTCCAGAGGTGAATGGTGTCCACAGGCAGTAGTCTGATGGAGTAGTCGAGGTGAATGGTGTCCACAGGCAGTAGTCTGATGGAGTAGTCCAGAGGTGAATGGTGTCCACAGGCAGTAGTCTGATGGAGTAGTCCAGAGGTGAATGGTGTCCACAGGCAGTAGTCTGATGGAGTAGTCCAGAGGTGAATGGTGTCCACAGGCAGTAGTCTGATGGAGTAGTCCAGAGGTGAAAGGTGTCCACAGGCAGTAGTCTGATGGAGTAGTCCAGAGGTGAAAGGTGTCCACAGGCAGTAGTCTAAGGATGGGAGTAGTCCAGAGGTGAAAGGTGTCCACAGGCAGTAGTCTAAGGATGGGAGTAGTCCAGAGGTGAAAGGTGTCCACGGGCAGTAGTCTAAGGATGGGAGTAGTCCAGAGTGAAAGTGTCCGGCAGGCAGTAGTCTAAGGATGGGAGTAGTCCAGAGGTGAAAGGTTTCCACGGGCAGTAGTCTAAGGATGGGGTAGTCCAGAGGTGAAAGGTGTCCACGGGCAGTAGTCTAAGGATGGGAGTAGTCCAGTGGTGAAAGGTGTCCACGGGCAGTAGTCTAAGGATGGGAGTAGTCCAGAGGTGAAAGGTGTCCACAGGCAGTAGTCTAAGGATGGGAGTAGTCCGGAGGTGAAAGGTGTCCACAGGCAGTAGTCTAAGGATGGAGTAGTCCAGAGGTAAAAGGTGTCCACAGGCAGTAGTCTAAGGATGGAGTAGTCCAGAGGTGAAAGGTGTCCACAGGCAGTAGTCTAAGGATGGAGTAGTCCAGAGGTGAAAGGTGTCCACGGGCAGTAGTCTAAGGATGGGAGTAGTCCGGAGGTGAAGGTGTCCACAGGCAGTAGTCTAAGGATGGAGGTAGTCCAGAGGTGAAAGGTGTCCACAGGCAGTAGTCTAAGGATGGAGTAGTCCAGAGGTGAAAGGTGTCCACAGGGATACAGGAGTATCTCTCTGTGTGCAAATGAAGGACACTGGTCTAAGCACCATAAACTGGTCCAAACCAGGTCATTGCCTGCAGCTGGTTGGCTTCTTATGTCGGGTGATCAGAATCACAGTTGCCGGGCTGCGTGCAACCAATCAGAGGTCAGTTGGCCAAGGTCAGGAGTTGAGTTTAACAGCCAGACACCTCCACATCGGAGTGGGTTAGGCGTCAGAGTGGATGCAGAAACGTCTAGGTTTTGGAGCCACAGAGGTTTTGACAAGATAGAGTACAGCTTATGGCAGAATTGACGTTTCGGAGCAGGTTAGGAGAATTAACGTAGCAGGTTAGAATAATTAACGTAGCAGGTTAGGAGAATTTACGCAGCAGGTTAGGAGAATTAACGTAGCAGGTTAGGAGAATTAATGTAGCAGGTTAGGAGAATTTACGCAGCAGGTTAGGAGAATTAACGTAACAGGTTACAATAATTAGGTTAAGGTTAGGAAAAGGGTTATGGTTAGCTAAAATGCAAACATTTTCCACTTTTGATGTCAAGTTGACATAAACCCCACAGGGGGTTTTCCACACCTGCATTGATCTGAAATTTGATTGTTCGACAGTCCACCTTTTCTGTTGTGAGATTTGATTGGACGATGAGTGTTTGGAGAAGTAAGATTCACCTGGAACATGCACCTTCGGACCGAGAAGCCGTCTTAGAACAACAGAAACTAGAAAAATAGGTTTTGAAGCAAATGTTATTAAAAAGTATGGATTTCAACATCCAAAGAAAACAGACATATGCAGACAAAAGCAGTCCTTTTTCTTTGGAAACAGTGCTTCAGTCCCCAAATGGCACCCTAGTCCCTATAGGTCCTGGTCTAAAGTAGTGCACTATAAAGGGAACAGGGGTGCCATTTGGGACCTAACTAGACTTTATTCCTCTCCAGCTTTTTTCTTCTGTCTGATTGCAATCCTGTGTGAAGCTTCCCTCTCGTAACATCCTGAGAGCACTTGTCTGTGTGACTGAAGAACCAACAGGAGAGTCTGCACAACAATCGGGGACTATAATCAAAGCGTTCAGAGAGAGAGAGAGGAAACTGCTAATCAGTTTGTCCAGGAGGATGTTGCAGAGCCTATGTAGTGTAGGACACCAATCATGTGGCGTGGAGTGGTTATCCCACTGGCTATAAGGTGAATGCACCAATTTGTAAGTCGCTCTGGATAAGAGCGTCTGCTAAATGACGTAAATGTAAAATGTAAATGTGTGACTGTTGAATGACACACGTTCCCTGGTGCACAAGGTTGTAGTGTTAGTCCTATACGTTGGACAAATTATTAAACGTGTTATTCTTGTGTCCAAGTGCAATTTATTATGATAATTATTAAATCATACGGTAATCATAATTTATCACAATTATTCATGATTATTCATCAACTATCTAGTGATACAACAGGTAGCCTGTCATGGTGATACAATAGGACTAACTATCTAGTGATACAACAGGTAGCCTGTCATGGTGATACAATAGGACTAACTATCTAGTGATACAACAGGTAGCCTGTCATGGTGATACAATAGGACTAACTATCTAGTGATACAACAGGTAGCCTGTCATGGTGATACAATAGGACTAACTATCTAGTGATACAACAGGTAGCCTGTCATGCAGTGATACAATAGGACTAACTATCTAGTGATACAACAGGTAGCCTGTCATGGTGATACAATAGGACTAACTATCTAGTGATACAACAGGTAGCCTGTCATGGTGATACAATAGGACTAACTATCTAGTGATACAACAGGTAGCCTGTCATGGTGATACAATAGGACTAACTATCTAGTGATACAACAGGTAGCCTGTCATGGTAATACAACAGGACTAACTATCTAGTGATACAACAGGTAGCCTGTCATGGTGATACAACATGACTAACTATCTAGTGATACAACAGGTAGCCTGTCATGGCGATACAATAGGACTAACTATCTAGTGATACAACAGGTAGCCTGTCATGACGATACAATAGGACTAACAATCTAGTGATACAACAGGTAGCCTGTCATGGTGATACAATAGGACTAACTATCTAGTGATACAACAGGTAGCCTGTCATGGTGATACAATAGGACTAACTATCTAGTGATACAACAGGTAGCCTGTCATGGTGATACAATAGGACTAACTATCTAGTGATACAACAGGTAGCCTGTCATGGTGATACAATAGGACTAACTATCTAGTGATACAACAGGTGGCCTGTCATGGTGATACAACAGGACTAACTATCTAGTGATACAACAGGTAGCCTGTCATGGTGATACAACATGACTAACTAGCTAGTGATACAACAGGTAGCCTGTCATGGCGATACAATAGGACTAACTATCTAGTGATACAACAGGTAGCCTGTCATGGTGATACAATAGGACTAACTATCTAGTGATACAACAGGTAGCCTGCCATGGTGATACAATAGGACTAACTATCTAGTGATACAACAGGTAGCCTGTCATGGTGATACAATAGGACTAACTATCTAGTGATACAACAGGTAGCCTGTCATGGTGATACAATAGGACTAACTATCTAGTGATACAACAGGTAGCCTGTCATGGTGATACAATAGGACTAACTATCTAGTGATACAACAGGTAGCCTGTCATGGTGATACAATAGGACTAACTATCTAGTGATACAACAGGTAGCCTGTCATGGTGATACAATAGGACTAACTATCTAGTGATACAACAGGTAGCCTGTCATGGTGATACAATAGGACTAACTATCTAGTGATACAACAGGTAGCCTGTCATGGTAATACAACAGGACTAACTATCTAGTGATACAACAGGTAGCCTGTCATGAGTGATACAACATGACTAACTATCTAGTGATACAACAGGTAGCCTGTCATGGCGATACAATAGGACTAACTATCTAGTGATACAACAGGTAGCCTGTCATGACGATACAATAGGACTAACTATCTAGTGATACAACAGGTAGCCTGTCATGGTGATACAATAGGACTAACTATCTAGTGATACAACAGGTAGCCTGTCATGGTGATACAATAGGACTAACTATCTAGTGATACAACAGGTAGCCTGTCATGGTGATACAATAGGACTAACTATCTAGTGATACAACAGGTAGCCTGTCATGGTGATACAATAGGACTAACTATCTAGTGATACAACAGGTAGCCTGTCATGGTGATACAACAGGACTAACTATCTAGTGATACAACAGGTAGCCTGTCATGGTGATACAACATGACTAACTAGCTAGTGATACAACAGGTAGCCTGTCATGGCGATACAATAGGACTAACTATCTAGTGATACAACAGGTAGCCTGTCATGGTGATACAATAGGACTAACTATCTAGTGATACAACAGGTAGCCTGCCATGGTGATACAATAGGACTAACTATCTAGTGATACAACAGGTAGCCTGTCATGGTGATACAATAGGACTAACTATCTAGTGATACAACAGGTAGCCTGTCATGGTGATACAATAGGACTAACTATCTAGTGATACAACAGGTAGCCTGTCATGGTGATACAATAGGACTAACTATCTAGTGATACAACAGGTAGCCTGTCATGGTGATACAATAGGACTAACTATCTAGTGATACAACAGGTAGCCTGTCATGGTGATACAATGGACTAACTATCTAGTGATACAACAGGTAGCCTGTCATGGTGATACATTTACATTTACATTTCGTCATTTAGCAGACGCTCTTATCCAGAGCGACTACAAGTTGGTGCATTCACCCCTATAGCCAGTGGGATAACCACTTTACAATTATACTTTTTTTTGGGGGTGGGGGGGGGGTAGAAGGGATTACTTTATCCTATCCCAGGTGTTCCTTAAAGAGGTGGGGTTTCAAATGTCTCCGGAAGGTGGTGAGTGACTCCGCTGTCCTGGCGTCGTGAGGGGAGCTTGTTCCACCATTGGGGTGCCAGAGCAGCGAACAGTTTTGACTGGGCTGAGCGGGAACTATGCTTCCGCCCAGAGGAAGGAGCCAGCAGGCCAGAGGTGGATGAACGCAATGCCCTCGGTTGGGTGTAGGGACTGATCAGAGCCTGATGGTACGGAGGGTGCCCGTTCCCCTCACTGCTCCATAGGCAAGCACCATGGTCTTGTAACGGATGCGAGCTTCAACTGGAAGCCAGTGGAGTGTGCAGAGGAGGGGTGACGTGAGAGAACTTGGGAAGGTTGAACACCAGGCGGGCTGCGGCATTCTGGATGAGTTGTAGGGGTTTAATGGCACAGGCAGGGAGCCCAGCCAACAGCGAGTTGCAGTAATCCAGACGGGAGATGACAAGTGCCTGGATTAGGACCTGTGCCGCTTCCTGTGTAAGGCAGGGTCGTACTCTCCGAATGTTGTAGAGCATGAACCTGCAGGATCGGGTCACCGCCTTGATGTTAGCGGAGAACGACAGGGTGTTGTCCAGGGTCACGCCAAGGCTCTTCGCACTCTGGGAGGAGGACACAACGGAGTTGTCAACCGTGATGGCGAGATCATGGAACAGGCAGTCCTTACCCCGGGAGGAAGAGCAGCTCCGTCTTGCCAGGGTTCAGCTTGAGGTGGTGATCCGTCATCCATACTGATATGTCGGCCAGACATGCAGAGATGCGATTCACCACCTGGGTTATCAGAAGGGGGAAAGGAGAAGATTAGTTGTGTATCGTCAGCGTAGCAATGATAGGAGAGGCCATGTGAGGATATGACAGAGCCAAGTGACTTGGTGTATAGGGAGAAAAGGAGAGGGCCTAGAACTGAGCCCTGGGGGACACCAGTGGTGAGAGCACGTGGTGCGGAGACAGCTTCTCGCCACGCCACTTGGTAGGAGCGACCGGTCAGGTAGGACGCAATCCAGGAGTGAGCCGCGCCGGGAGATGCCCAGCTCGGAGAGGGTGGAGAGGAGGATCTGATGGTTCACTGTATCAAAGGCAGCAGACAGGTCTAGAAGGACAAGAGCAGAGGAGAGAGAGTTAGCTTTAGCAGTGCGGAGAGCCTCCGTGACACAGAGAAGAGCAGTCTCAGTTGAATGACCAGTCCTGAAACCTGACTGGTTTGGATCAAGAAGGTCATTCTGAGAGAGATAGCAAGAGAGTTGGCTAAAGACGGCACGCTCAATAGTTTTGGAAATAAAAGAAAGAAGGGATACTGGTCTGTAGTTGTTGACATCAGTGGGATCGAGTGTTGGTTTTTTGAGAAGGGGTGCAACTCTCGCTCTCTTGAAGACGGAAGGGACATGGCCAGCGGTCAAGGATGAGTTGATCAGCGAGGTGAGGTAGGGGAGAAGGTCACCGGAGATGGTCTGGAGAAGAGAGGAGGGATGGGGTCAAGCGGGCAGGTTGTTGGGCGGCCTGCAGTCACTAGTCGCAAGATTTTATCTGGAGAGAGAGGGGAGAAAGAAGTCAAAACATAGGGTAGGGCAGTGTGAGCAGGACCAGCAGTATCATTAGACTTAACAAACGAGGATCGGATGTCGTCAACCTTCTTTTCAAAGTGGTTGACAAAGTCATCCACAGAGAGGGAGGAGGGGGATTCAGCAGTGAGGAGAATGTGGCAAAGAGCTTCCTAGGGTTAGAGGCAGATGCTTGGAATTTAGAGTGGTAGAAAGTGGCCTTAGCAGCAGAAACAGATGAAGAAAATGTAGAGAGGAGGGAGTGAAAAGATGCCAGGTCGGCTGGGAGTTTAGTTTTCTTCCATTTCCGCTCAGCTGCCCGGAGCTCTGTTCTGTGAGCTCGCCAATGAGTCATCAAGCCACGGAGCTGGAGGGGGAGACCCGAGCCGGCCGGGAGGATAAGGGACACAGGGAGTCAAAGGATGCAGAAAGGGAGGAGAGGAGGGTTGAGGAGGCAGAATCAGGAGATTGGAGGGAGAAGGATTGAGCAGAGGGAAGAGATGATAGGATGGAAGAGGAGAGAGTAGTGGGAGAGAGAGAGCGAAGGTTGCGGCGGCGCTTACCATCTGTGTAGGGGGCAGAGTGAGTAGTGTTGGAGGAGAGCGAGAGAGAAAAGGATACAAAGTAGTGGTCGGAGACATGGAGGGGAGTTGCAGTGAGATTAGTAGAAGAGCAACATCTAGTAAAGATAAAGTCAAGCGTATTGCCTGCCTTGTGAGTGGGGGATGGTGAGAGGGTGAGGTCAAAAGAGGAGAGTGGAAAGAAGGAGGCAGAGAGAAATGAGTCAAATGTAGACGTAGGGAGGTTGAAATCCCCCAAAACTGTGAAGGGTGAGCCATCCTCAGGAAAGGAACTTATCAAGGCGTCAAGCTCATTGATGAACTCTCAAGGGAACCTGGAGGGCGATAGATGACAAGGATATTAAGCTTAAATGGGCTAGTGACTGTGACAGCGTGGAATTCAAATGAGGAGATAGACAGATGGGTTAGGGGAAAAATTGAGAATGACCACTTGGGAGAGATGAGGATTCCTGTGCCACCACCCCTCTGACCAGATGCTCTCGGGGTATGCGATAACACATGGTCAGACGAGGAGAGAGCAGTAGGAGTAGCAGTGTTTTCAGTGGTAATCCATGTTTCCGTCAGCGCCAGGAAGTCGAGGGACTGGAGGGTAGCATAGGCTGGGATGAAGTCAGCCTTGTTGGCGGCAGAACGGCAGTTCCAGAGGCTGCCTGAGACCTGGAACTCCAGGTGTGTGGTGCGTGCAGGGACCACCAGGTTAGAGAGGCAGCAGCCACGCGGTGTGAGGCGTTTGTGTAGCCTGTGCGGAGAGGAGAGAACAGGGATAGGCAGAGGCATAGTTGACAGGCTGCAGCAGATGGCTACAATAATGCAGAGGAGATCGGAATGAAATGAACTAAACATCTGGGAAAGGAGAGAGCAGGCCTCCCTCACCAAAAAAATAAATAAATAAATATAACTCTCCCAACTTCCACCTCAGAAACTATAATTGTTTCACTGAACCACCCGAATAAAACTCTCCCAACTTCCACTTTAGAAATTAGAATTGTTGTAAACTACAGCAGACTGTTATCAGTAGCTGTAATTAAGTACAGCAGCTACCAACCACCTAACGTTAATGCCTCGGATGAGGTTAGAAAAACAGCTGAATGGTAGCAGCTAGCTGGCTCAATCACAGGTACTCTTAAGCATGAAATAACATTGGAAACAATTAACCACAGTTGCAAAAAGTTACCAGTAGCTACCCGCTAGCTAGCTAGCTTTGTTGGTCCAAGTAGTGGGTAAGCTAGCCTCGTGCTTCGCCGGGGTCTGCCGAATACAATACTTACCTACAATAATTACCTACAATAACCTTCAATAACTACCTGAGTAAGCTACCTATAATACCAAACTACAATACCTACCTACAATCTAAATACATGGTTTTAAGCTTAACTCAACACCATATAAGCCAAGCTTACCTTTCATAACGCAGCAATGATTAAACGTTGGGTAGCTAGCACAAAGATATTGTATTTAGCTACTACAGTACAGCCAGCTGGTAGTGTTGGCTGGCTAGCAATGGCTGCTGTGTTGACTTTGTTAGAAAAATGGCGTCGCTGCGAACGAATGTAGCTGGCTAAAAGGATATTGTTTTTAGTTGCTACCATTGCTAATAGCTACTCGCCAGCTAATCCAGGAGGTGAGTTAGCTAGCTAGCTTCGTGCTACACCGGCACCGCCGAATCACAAAAGTAACCTACAATAACTACACAACAGCTACCCACAACAGCCCACGATGCCTACCTATACTACTTAATAATATACAGCCCACGATGCCTACCTATACTACTTAATAATATACAGCCCACGATGCCTACCTATAATACCTAACTACAATCTAAATACATAGTTTAAGCCTTAGCTAGCTTTGTTAGTCCAAGTAGTGGGTAAGCTAGCCTCGTGCTTCGCCGGGGTCCGCCGAATACAGTCCTTACCTACAATAACCTACAATAACTACCTGAGTAAACTACCTATAATACCTAACTACAATACCTACCTACAATCTAAATACATGGTTTAAGCTTAACTCATATAGGACTAACTATCTAGTGATACAACAGGTAGCCTGTCATGGCGATACAATAGGACTAACTATCTAGTGATACAACAGGTAGCCTGTCATGGCGATACAATAGGACTAACTATCTAGTGATACAACAGCTAGCCTGTCATGGTGATACAATAGGACTAACTATCTAGTGATACAACAGGTAGCCTGTCATGGTGATACTGATACAATAGGACTAACTATCTAGTGATACAACAGGTAGCCTGTCATGGTGATACAATAGGACTAACTATCTAGTGATACAACAGGTAGCCTGTCATGGTGATACAATAGGACTAACTATCTAGTGATACAACAGGTAGCCTGTCATGGTGATACAATAGGACTAACTATCTAGTGATACAACAGGTAGCCTGTCATGGTGATACAATAGGACTAACTATCTAGTGATACAACAGGTAGCCTGTCATGGTGATACAATAGGACTAACTATCTAGTGATACAACAGGTAGCCTGTCATGGTGATACAATAGGACTAACTATCTAGTGATACAACAGGTAGCCTGTCATGGTGATACATTTACATTTACATTTACGTCATTTAGCAGACGCTCTTATCCAGAGCGACTACAAGTTGGTGCATTCACCCTATAGCCAGTGGGATAACCACTTTACAATTATACTTTTTCGGGGGGTGGGGGGTAGAAGGATTACTTTATCCTATCCCAGGTGTTCCTTAAAGAGGTGGGGTTTCAAATGTCTCCGGAAGGTGGTGAGTGACTCCGCTGTCCTGGCGTCGTGAGGGAGCTTGTTCCACCATTGGGGTGCCAGAGCAGCGAACAGTTTTGACTGGGCTGAGCGGGAACTATGCTTCCGCAGAGGAAGGGAAGCCAGCAGGCCAGAGGTGGATGAACGCAATGCCCTCGGTTGGGTGTAGGGACTGATCAGAGCCTGAAGGTACGGAGGTGCCGTTCCCCTCACTGCTCCATAGGCAAGCACCATGGTCTTGTAACGGATGCGAGCTTCAACTGGAAGCCAGTGGAGTGTGCAGAGGAGGGGGGTGACGTGAGAGAACTTGGGAAGGTTGAACACCAGACGGGCTGCGGCATTCTGGATGAGTTGTAGGGGTTTAATGGCACAGGCAGGGAGCCCAGCCAACAGCGAGTTGCAGTAATCCAGACGGGAGATGACAAGTGCCTGGATTAGGACCTGTGCCGCTTCCTGTGTAAGGCAGGGTCGTACTCTCCGAATGTTGTAGAGCATGAACCTGCAGGATCGGGTCACCGCCTTGATGTTAGCGGAGAACGACAGGGTGTTGTCCAGGGTCACGCCAAGGCTCTTCGCACTCTGGGAGGAGGACACAACGGAGTTGTCAACCGTGATGGCGAGATCATGGAACGGGCAGTCCTTACCCCGGGAGGAAGAGCAGCTCCGTCTTGCCAGGGTTCAGCTTGAGGTGGTGATCCGTCATCCATACTGATATGTCGGCCAGACATGCAGAGATGCGATTCGCCACCTGGTTATCAGAAGGGGGAAAGGAGAAGATTAGTTGTGTATCGTCAGCGTAGCAATGATAGGAGAGGCCATGTGAGGATATGACAGAGCCAAGTGACTTGGTGTATAGGGAGAAAAGGAGAGGGCCTAGAACTGAGCCCTGGGGGACACCAGTGGTGAGAGCACGTGGTGCGGAGACAGCTTCTCGCCACGCCACTTGGTAGGAGCGACCGGTCAGGTAGGACGCAATCCAGGAGTGAGCCGCGCCGGAGATGCCTAGTCGGAGAGGGTGGAGAGGAGGATCTGATGGTTCACTGTATCAAAGGCAGCAGACAGGTCTAGAAGGACAAGAGCAGAGGAGAGAGAGTTAGCTTTAGCAGTGCGGAGAGCCTCCGTGACACAGAGAAGAGCAGTCTCAGTTGAATGACCAGTCCTGAAACCTGACTGGTTTGGATCAAGAAAGGTCATTCTGAGAGAGATAGCAAGAGAGTTGGCTAAAGACGGCACGCTCAATAGTTTTGGAAATAAAAGAAAGAAGGGATACTGGTCTGTAGTTGTTGACATCAGTGGGATCGAGTGTTGGTTTTTTTGAGAAGGTGCAACTCTCGCTCTCTTGAAGACGGAAGGGACATGGCCAGCGGTCAAGGATGAGTTGATCAGCGAGGTGAGGTAGGGGAGAAGGTCACCGGAGATGGTCTGGAGAAGAGAGGAGGGGATGGGGTCAAGCGGGCAGGTTGTTGGGCGGCCTGCAGTCACTAGTCGCAAGATTTTATCTGGAGAGAGAGGGGAGAAAGAAGTCAAAACATAGGGTAGGGCAGTGTGAGCAGGACCAGCAGTGTCATTAGACTTAACAAACGAGGATCGGATGTCGTCAACCTTCTTTTCAAAGTGGTTGACAAAGTCATCCACAGAGAGGGAGGAGGGGGGGATTCAGCAGTGAGGAGAATGTGGCAAAAGAGCTTCCTAGGGTTAGAGGCAGATGCTTGGAATTTAGAGTGGTAGAAAGTGGCCTTAGCAGCAGAAACAGATGAAGAAAATGTAGAGAGGAGGGAGTGAAAAGATGCCAGGTCGGCTGGGAGTTTAGTTTTCTTCCATTTCCGCTCAGCTGCCCGGAGCTCTGTTCTGTGAGCTCGCAATGAGTCATCAAGCCACGGAGCTGGAGGGGAGGACCGAGCCGGCCGGGAGGATAGGGGGACACAGGGAGTCAAAGGATGCAGAAAGGGAGGAGAGGAGGGTTGAGGAGGCAGAATCAGGAGATTGGAGGGAGAAGGATTGAGCAGAGGGAAGAGATGATAGGATGGAAGAGGAGAGAGTAGTGGGAGAGAGAGAGCGAAGGTTGCGGCGGCGCGTTACCATCTGTGTAGGGGCAGAGTGAGTAGTGTTGGAGGAGAGCGAGAGAGAAAAGGATACAAAGTAGTGGTCGGAGACATGGAGGGGAGTTGCAGTGAGATTAGTAGAAGAGCAACATCTAGTAAAGATAAAGTCAAGCGTATTGCCTGCCTTGTGAGTGGGGGATGGTGAGAGGGTGAGGTCAAAAGAGGAGAGGAGTGGAAAGAAGGAGGCAGAGAGAAATGAGTCAAATGTAGACGTAGGGAGGTTGAAATCCCCCAAAACTGTGAAGGTGAGCCATCCTCAGGAAAGGAACTTATCAAGGCGTCAAGCTCATTGATGAACTCTCCAAGGGAACCTGGAGGGCGATAGATGACAAGGATATTAAGCTTAAATGGGCTAGTGACTGTGACAGCGTGGAATTCAAATGAGGAGATAGACAGATGGGTTAGGGGAAAAATTGAGAATGACCACTTGGGAGAGATGAGGATTCCTGTGCCACCACCCCTCTGACCAGATGCTCTCGGGGTATGCGATAACACATGGTCAGACGAGGAGAGAGCAGTAGGAGTAGCAGTGTTTTCAGTGGTAATCCATGTTCCCGTCAGCGCCAGGAAGTCGAGGGACTGGAGGGTAGCATAGGCTGGGATGAAGTCAGCCTTGTTGGCGGCAGAACGGCAGTTCCAGAGGCTGCCTGAGACCTGGAACTCCAGGTGTGTGGTGCGTGCAGGGACCACCAGGTTAGAGAGGCAGCAGCCACGCGGTGTGAGGCGTTTGTGTAGCCTGTGCGGAGAGGAGAGAACAGGGATAGGCAGAGGCATAGTTGACAGGCTGCAGCAGATGGCTACAATAATGCAGAGAGATCGGAATGAAATGAACTAAACATCTGGGAAAGGAGAGAGCAGGCCTCCCTCACCAAAAAAATAAATAAATATATAACTCTCCCCAACTTCCACCTCAGAAACTATAATTGTTTCACTGAACCACCCGAATAAAAACTCTCCCAACTTCCACTTTAGAAATTAGAATTGTTGTAAACTACAGCAGACTGTTATCAATAGCTGTAATTAAGTACAGCAGCTACCAACCACCTAACGTTAATGCCTCGGATGAGGTTAGAAAAACAGCTGAATGGTAGCAGCTAGCTGGCTCAATCACAGGTACTCTTAAGCATGAAATAACATTGGAAACAATTAACCACAGTTGCAAAAAGTTACCAGTAGCTACCGCTAGCTAGCTAGCTTTGTTGGTCCAAGTAGTGGGTAAGCTAGCCTCGTGCTTCCCGGGGTCTGCCGAATACAATACTTACCTACAATAATTACCTACAAAACCTTCAATAACTACCTGAGTAAGCTACCTATAATACCAAACTACAATACCTACCTACAATCTAAATACATGGTTTAAGCTTAACTCAACACCATATAAGAAGCCAAGCTTACCTTTCATAACGCAGCAATGATTAAACGTTGGGTAGCTAGCACAAAGATATTGTATTTAGCTACTACAGTACAGCCAGCTGGTAGTGTTGGCTGGCTAGCAATGGCTGCTGTGTTGACTTTGTTAGAAAAATGGCGTCGCTGCGAGCGAATCGTAGCTGGCTAAAAGGATATTGTTTTTAGTTGCTACCATTGCTAACAGCTACTCGCCAGCTAATCCAGGAGGTGAGTTAGCTAGCTAGCTTCGTTACACCCGGCACCGCCAATACAAAAGCAACCTACAATAACTACACAACAGCTACCCACAACAGCCCACGATGCCTACCTATACTACTTAATAATATACAGCCCACGATGCCTACCTATACTACTTAATAATATACAGCCGATGCCTACCTATAATACCTAACTACAATCTAAATACATAGTTTAAGCCTTAGCTAGCTTTGTTAGTCCAAGTAGTGGGTAAGCTAGCCTCGTGCTTCGCCGGGTCCGTCAATACAGTCCCTTACCTACAATAACCTACAATAACTACCTGAGTAAACTACCTATAATACCTAACTACAATACCTACCTACAATCTAAATACATGGTTTAAGCTTAACTCATATAGGACTAACTATCTAGTGATACAACAGGTAGCCTGTCATGGCGATACAATAGGACTAACTATCTAGTGATACAACAGGTAGCCTGTCATGGCGATACAATAGGACTAACTATCTAGTGATACAACAGCTAGCCTGTCATGGTGATACAATAGGACTAACTATCTAGTGATACAACAGGTAGCCTGTCATGGTGATACTGATACAATAGGACTAACTATCTAGTGATACAACAGGTAGCCTGTCATGGTGATACAATAGGACTAACTATCTAGTGATACAACAGGTAGCCTGTCATGGTGATACAATAGGACTAACTATCTAGTGATACAACAGGTAGCCTGTCATGGTGATACAATAGGACTAACTATCTAGTGATACAACAGGTAGCCTGTCATGGTGATACAATAGGACTAACTATCTAGTGATACAACAGGTAGCCTGTCATGGTGATACAATAGGACTAACTATCTAGTGATACAACAGGTAGCCTGTCATGGTGATACAATAGGACTAACTATCTAGTGATACAACAGGTAGCCTGTCATGGTGATACATTTACATTTACATTTTACGTCATTTAGCAGACGCTCTTATCCAGAGCGACTACAAGGTTGGTGCATTCACCCTATAGCCAGTGGGATAACCACTTTACAATTATACTTTTTTTGGGGGTGGGGGGGGGGGGGTAGAAGGATTACTTTATCCTATCCCAGGTGTTCCTTAAAGAGGTGGGGTTTCAAATGTCTCCGGAAGGTGGTGAGTGACTCCGCTGTCCTGGCGTCGTGAGGGAGCTTGTTCCACCATTGGGGTGCCAGAGCAGCGAACAGTTTTGACTGGGCTGAGCGGGAACTATGCTTCCGCAGAGGAAGGGGAGCCAGCAGGCCAGAGGTGGATGAACGCAATGCCCTCGGTTGGGTGTAGGGACTGATCAGAGCCTGAAGGTACGGAGGTGCCGTTCCCCACTGCTCCATAGGCAAGCACCATGGTCTTGTAACGGATGCGAGCTTCAACTGGAAGCCAGTGGAGTGTGCAGAGGAGAGGGGGGTGACGTGAGAGAACTTGGGAAGGTTGAACACCAGACGGGCTCGCGGCATTCTGGATGAGTTGTAGGGGTTTAATGGCACAGGCAGGGAGCCCAGCCAACAGCGAGTTGCAGTAATCCAGACGGGAGATGACAAGTGCCTGGATTAGGACCTGTGCCGCTTCCTGTGTAAGGCAGGGTCGTACTCTCCGAATGTTGTAGAGCATGAACCTGCAGGATCGGGTCACCGCCTTGATGTTAGCGGAGAACGACAGGGTGTTGTCCAGGGTCACGCCAAGGCTCTTCGCACTCTGGGAGGAGGACACAACGGAGTTGTCAACCGTGATGGCGAGATCATGGAACGGGCAGTCCTTACCCCGGGGAGGAAGAGCAGCTCCGTCTTGCCAGGGTTCAGCTTGAGGTGGTGATCCGTCATCCATACTGATATGTCGGCCAGACATGCAGAGATGCGATTCGCCACCTGGTTATCAGAAGGAAAGGAGAAGATTAGTTGTGTATCGTCAGCGTAGCAATGATAGGAGAGGCCATGTGAGGATATGACAGAGCCAAGTGACTTGGTGTATAGGGAGAAAAGGAGGGCCTAGAACTGAGCCCTGGGGGACACCAGTGGTGAGAGCACGTGGTGCGGAGACAGCTTCTCGCCACGCCACTTGGTAGGAAGCGACCGGTCAGGTAGGACGCAATCCAGGAGTGAGCCGCGCGGAGATGCCCAGCTCGGAGAGGGTGGAGAGGAGGATCTGATGGTTCACTGTATCAAAGGCAGCAGACAGGTCTAGAAGGACAAGAGCAGAGGAGAGAGAGTTAGCTTTAGCAGTGCGTAGAGCCTCCGTGACACAGAGAAGAGCAGTCTCAGTTGAATGACCAGTCCTGAAACCTGACTGGTTTGGATCAAGAAGGTCATTCTGAGAGAGATAGCAAGAGAGTTGGCTAAAGACGGCACGCTCAATAGTTTTGGAAATAAAAGAAAGAAGGGATACTGGTCTGTAGTTGTTGACATCAGTGGGATCGAGTGTTGGTTTTTTTGAGAAGGGTGCAACTCTCGCTCTCTTGAAGACGGAAGGGACATGGCCAGCGGTCAAGGATGAGTTGATCAGCGAGGTGAGGTAGGGGAGAAGGTCACCGGAGATGGTCTGGAGAAGAGAGGAGGGGATGGGGTCAAGCGGGCAGGTTGTTAGCGGCCTGCAGTCACTAGTCGCAAGATTTTATCTGGAGAGAGAGGGGAGAAAGAAGTCAAAACATAGGGTAGGGCAGTGTGAGCAGGACCAGCAGTGTCATTAGACTTAACAAACGAGGATCGGATGTCGTCAACCTTCTTTTCAAAGTGGTTGACAAAGTCATCCACAGAGAGGGAGGAGGGGGGGATTCAGCAGTGAGAGAATGTGGCAAAGAGCTTCCTAGGGTTAGGAGGCAGATGCTTGGAATTTAGAGTGGTAGAAAGTGGCCTTAGAGCAGAAACAGATGAAGAAAATGTAGAGAGGAGGGAGTGAAAAGATGCCAGGTCGGCTGGGAGTTTAGTTTTCTTCCATTTCCGCTCAGCTGCCGGAGCTCTGTTCTGTGAGCTCGCAATGAGTCATCAAGCCACGGAGCTGGAGGGGAGGACCGAGCCGGCCGGGAGGATAGGGGACACAGGGAGTCAAAGGATGCAGAAAGGGAGGAGAGGAGGGTTGAGGAGGCAGAATCAGGAGATTGAGGGAGAAGGATTGAGCAGAGGGAAGAGATGATAGGATGGAAGAGGAGAGAGTAGTGGGAGAGAGAGCGAAAGGTTGCGGCGGCGCTTACCATCTGTGTAGGGGGCAGAGTGAGTAAAGTGTTGGAGGAGAGCGAGAGAGAAAAAGGATACAAAGTAGTGGTCGGAGACATGGAGGGGAGTTGCAGTGAGATTAGTAGAAGAGCAACATCTAGTAAAGATAAAGTCAAGCGTATTGCCTGCCTTGTGAGTGGGGGGATGGTGAGAGGGTGAGGTCAAAGAGGAGAGGAGTGGAAAGAAGGAGGCAGAGAGAAATGAGTCAAATGTAGACGTAGGAGGTTGAAATCCCCCAAAACTGTGAAGGGTGAGCCATCCTCAGGAAAGGAACTTATCAAGGCGTCAAGCTCATTGATGAACTCTCCAAGGAACCTGGAGGGCGATAGATGACAAGGATATTAAGCTTAAATGGGCTAGTGACTGTGACAGCGTGGAATTCAAATGAGGAGATAGACAGATGGGTTAGGGGAAAAATTGAGAATGACCACTTGGGAGAGATGAGGATTCCTGTGCCACCACCCTCTGACCAGATGCTCTCGGGGTATGCGATAACACATGGTCAGACGAGGAGAGAGCAGTAGGAGTAGCAGTGTTTTCAGTGGTAATCCATGTTTCCGTCAGCGCCAGGAAGTCGAGGGACTGGAGGGTAGCATAGGCTGGGATGAAGTCAGCCTTGTTGGCGGCAGAACGGCAGTTCCAGAGGCTGCCTGAGACCTGGAACTCCAGGTGTGTGGTGCGTGCAGGGACCACCAGGTTAGAGAGGCAGCAGCCACGCGGTGTGAGGCGTTTGTGTGAGCCTGTGCGGAGAGGAGAGAACAGGATAGGCAGAGGGCATAGTTGACAGGCTGCAGCAGATGGCTACAATAATGCAGAGGAGATCGGAATGAAATGAACTAAACATCTGGGAAAGGAGAGAGCAGGCCTCCCTCACCAAAAAAATAAACAAATATATAACTCTCCAACTTCCACCTCAGAAACTATAATTGTTTCACTGAACCACCCGAATAAAACTCTCCAACTTCCACTTTAGAAATTAGAATTGTTGTAAACTACAGCAGACTGTTATCAGTAGCTGTAATTAAGCACAGCAGCTACCAACCACCTAACGTTAATGCCTCGGATGAGGTTAGAAAAACAGCTGAATGGTAGCAGCTAGCTGGCTCAATCACAGGTACTCTTAAGCATGAAATAACATTGGAAACAATTAACCACAGTTGCAAAAAGTTACCAGTAGCTACCCGCTAGCTAGCTAGCTTTGTTGGTCCAAGTAGTGGGTAAGCTAGCCTCGTGCTTCGCGGGGTCCGCCTGAATACAATACTTACCTACAATAATTACCTACAATAACCTTCAATAACTACCTGAGTAAGCTACCTATAATACCAAAACTACAATACCTACCTACAATCTAAATACATGGTTTAAGCTTAACTCAACACCATATAAGAAGCCAAGCTTACCTTTCATAACGCAGCAATGATTAAACGTTGGGTAGCTAGCACAAAGATATTGTATTTAGCTACTACAGTACAGCCAGCTGGTAGTGTTGGCTGGCTAGCAATGGCTGCTGTGTTGACTTTGTTAGAAAATGGCGTCGCTGCAACGAATGTAGCTGGCTAAAAGGATATTGTTTTTAGTTGCTACCATTGCTAATAGCTACTCGCCAGCTAATCCAGGAGGTGAGTTAGCTAGCTAGCTTCGTCACACCCGGCACCGCCGAATACAAAAGTAACCTACAATAACTACACAACAGCTACCCACAACAGCCCACGATGCCTACCTATACTACTTAATAATATACAGCCCACGATGCCTACCTATACTACTTAATAATATACAGCCCACGATGCCTACCTATAATACCTAACTACAATCTAAATACATAGTTTAAGCCTTAGCTAGCTTTGTTAGTCCAAGTAGTGGGTAAGCTAGCCTCGTGCTTCCTGGGTCCGCGAATACAGTCCTTACCTACAATAACCTACAATAACTACCTGAGTAAACTACCTATAATACCTAACTACAATACCTACCTACAATCTAAATACATGGTTTAAGCTTAACTCATATAGGACTAACTATCTAGTGATACAACAGGTAGCCTGTCATGGCGATACAATAGGACTAACTATCTAGTGATACAACAGGTAGCCTGTCATGGCGATACAATAGGACTAACTATCTAGTGATACAACAGCTAGCCTGTCATGGTGATACAATAGGACTAACTATCTAGTGATACAACAGGTAGCCTGTCATGGTGATACTGATACAATAGGACTAACTATCTAGTGATACAACAGGTAGCCTGTCATGGTGATACAATAGGACTAACTATCTAGTGATACAACAGGTAGCCTGTCATGGTGATACAATAGGACTAACTATCTAGTGATACAACAGGTAGCCTGTCATGGTGATACAATAGGACTAACTATCTAGTGATACAACAGGTAGCCTGTCATGGCGATACAGTAGGACTAACTATCTAGTGATACAACAGGTAGCCTGTCATGGCGATACAATAGGACTAACTATCTAGTGATACAACAGGTAGCCTGTCATGGCGATACAATAGGACTAACTATCTAGTGATACAACAGGTAGCCTGTCATGGTGATACAATAGGACTAACTATCTAGTGATACAACAGGTAGCCTGTCATGGTGATACTGATACAATAGGACTAACTATCTAGTGATACAACAGGTAGCCTGTCATGGTGATACAATAGGACTAACTATCTAGTGATACAACAGGTAGCCTGTCATGGTGATACAATAGGACTAACTTTCTAGTGATACAACAGGTAGCCTGTCATGGTGATACAATAGGACTAACTATCTAGTGATACAACAGGTAGCCTGTCATGGCGATACAATAGGACTAACTATCTAGTGATACAACAGGTAGCCTGTCATGGTGGATACAATAGGACTAACTATCTAGTGATACAACAGGTAGCCTGTCATGGTGATACAATAGGACTAACTATCTAGTGATACAACAGGTAGCCTGTCATGCGCGATACAATAGGACTAACTATCTAGTGATACAACAGGTAGCCTGTCATGGTGATACAATAGGACTAACTATCTAGTGATACAACAGGTAGCCTGTCATGGTGATACTGATACAATAGGACTAACTATCTAGTGATACAACAGGTAGCCTGTCATGGTGATACAATAGGACTAACTATCTAGTGATACAACAGGTAGCCTGTCATGGTGATACAATAGGACTAACTATCTAGTGATACAACAGGTAGCCTGTCATGGTGATACAATAGGACTAACTATCTAGTGATACAACAGGTAGCCTGTCATGGCGATACAATAGGACTAACTATCTAGTGATACAACAGGTAGCCTGTTATGGTGATACAATAGGACTAACTATCTAGTGATACAACAGGTAGCCTGTCATGGTGATACAATAGGACTAACTATCTAGTGATACAACAGGTAGCCTGTCATGGTGATACAACAGGACTAACTATCTAGTGATACAACAGGTAGCCTGTCATGGTGATACTGATACAATAGGACTAACTATCTAGTGATACAACAGGTAGCCTGTCATGGTGATACAATAGGACTAACTATCTAGTGATACAACAGGTAGCCTGTCGTGGTGATACTGATACAATAGGGACTAACTATCTAGTGATACAACAGGTAGCCTGTCATGGTGATACAATAGGACTAACTATCTAGTGATACAACAGGTAGCCTGTCATGGTGATACAATAGGACTAACTATCTAGTGATACAACAGGTAGCCTGTCATGAGCGATACAATAGGACTAACTATCTAGTGATACAACAGGTAGCCTGTCATGGTGATACAATAGGACTAACTATCTAGTGATACAACAGGTAGCCTGTCATGGCGATACAATAGGACTAACTATCTAGTGATACAACAGGTAGCCTGTCATGGTGATACAATAGGACTAACTATCTAGTGATACAACAGGTAGCCTGTCATGGTGATACAATAGGACTAACTATCTAGTGATACAACAGGTAGCCTTTCATGGCGATACAATAGGACTAACTATCTAGTGATACAACAGGTAGCCTGTCATGGTGATACAATAGGACTAACTATCTAGTGATACAACAGGTAGCCTGTCATGGTGATACAATAGGACTAACTATCTAGTGATACAACAGGTAGCCTGTCATGGTGATACTGATACAATAGGACTAACTATCTATTGATACAACAGGTAGCCTGTCATGGTGATACAATAGGACTAACTATCTAGTGATACAACAGGTAGCCTGTCATGGTGATACAATAGGACTAACTATCTAGTGATACAACAGGTAGCCTGTCATGGTGATACAATAGGACTAACTATCTAGTGATACAACAGGTAGCCTGTCATGGCGATACAATAGGACTAACTATCTAGTGATACAACAGGTAGCCTGTCATGGTGATACAATAGGACTAACTATCTAGTGATACAACAGGTAGCCTGTCATGGTGATACAATAGACTAACTATCTAGTGATACAACAGGTAGCCTGTCATGGCGATACAACAGGACTAACTATCTAGTGATACAACAGGTAGCCTGTCATGGCGATACAACAGGACTAACTATCTATTGATACAACAGGTAGCCTGTCATGGTGATACAATAGGACTAACTATCTAGTGATACAACAGGTAGCCTGTCATGCTAATACAATATGACTAACTATCTAGTGATACAACAGGTAGCCTGTCATGGCGATACAATAGGACTAACTATTTAGTGATACAACAGGTAGCCTGTCATGGCGATACAATAGGGACTAACTATCTAGTGATACAACAGGTAGCCTGTCATGCGTGATACAATAGGACTAACTATCTAGTGATACAACAGGTAGCCTGTCATGGTGATACAATAGGACTAACTATCTAGTGATACAACAGGTAGCCTGTCATGGTGATACAATAGGACTAACTATCTAGTGATACAACAGGTAGCCTGTCATGGTGATACAATAGGACTAACTATCTAGTGATACAACAGGTAGCCTGTCATGGTGATACAATAGGACTAACTATCTAGTGATACAACAGGTAGCCTGTCATGGTGATTCTAACAGGACTAACTATCTAGTGATACAACAGGTAGCCTGTCATGGTGATACAATAGGACTAACTATCTAGTGATACAACAGGTAGCCTGTCATGGTGATATAAAGGGACTAGACTGCCTCTGCATGTGGAGGGGAGCGATACCAAACCCCTTATCAAACATTAATAGAAACCATATCTAGGCTTAATATGAGCTAAACGGCAGAGACAAGGGAGCAACCCGACTGACATGTTTCTGGAAGGCCATTATATTTGCTGCCTCATTGATTTGATTGACAGAGATACAGCTGTGCTGGGACCAGGTTTGGACGCCCCAGAGTGGGGTGTGTCATGGTTGGGTCCCAGAGTGGGATGTGTCATGGTTGGGCCCCAGAGTGGGGTGTGTCATGGTTGGGCCGCAGAGTGGGGATGTGTCATGGTTGGGCCCCAGAGTGGGGTGTGTCATGGTTGGGCCGCAGAGTGGGGTGTGTGTCATGGTTGGGCCCCCAGAGTGGGGTGTGTCATGGTTGGGCCCCAGAGTGGGTGTGTCATGGTTAGGCCCCAGAGTGGGGTGTGTCATGGTTGGGCCCCAGAGGTGTGTCATGGTTGGCCGCAGAGTGGTGTGTCATGGTTGGGCCCCAGAGTGGGGGTGTGTCATGGTTGGGCGCAGAGTGGGGTGTGTCATGGTTGGGCCCCAGGAGTGGGGTGTGTCATGGTTGGGCCCCAGAGTGGGGTGTGTTCATGGTTGGGCCCAGAGTGGGGTGTGCATGGTTGGGCCGCAGAGTGGGGTGTGAGTCATGGTTGGGCCCCAGAGTGGGGTGTGTCATGGTTGTGTCCCAGAGTGGGATATGTCATGGTTGGGCCCCAGAGTGGGTGTGTCATGAGTTGGGCCCCCAGAGTGGGATATGTCATGGTTGGGCCCCAGAGTGGGTGTGTCATGGTTGGTCCCCAGAGTGGGATATGTCATGGTTGGGCCCCAGAGTGGGGTGTGTCATGGTTGGGCCCCAGAGTGGGGTGTGTCATGGTTGGGCCCCAGAGTGGGATGTGTCATGGTTGGGTCCCAGAGTGGGGTGTGTCATGGTTGGGCCCCAGAGTGGGATGTGTCATGGTTGGGCCCCAGAGTGGGGTGTGGCCCCAGAGTGGGGTGTGTCATGGTTGGGCCCCAGAGTGGGGTGTGGCCCCAGAGTGGGGTGTGGCCCAGAGTGGGGGTGTCATGGTTGGGTCCCAGAGTGGGGTGTGGCCCCAGAGTGGGGTGTGTCATGTTTGGGCCCCAGAGTGGGGTGTGGCCCCAGAGTGGGGTGTGTCATGGTTGGGCCCAGAGTGGGTGTGGCCCCAGAGTGGGGTGTGGCCCCCAGAGTGGGGGTGTGGCCCCAGAGTGGGGTGTGGCCCCAGAGTGGGGGTGTGGCTCAGAGTGGGGTGTGGGCATGGTTGGGCTCCAGAGTGGGGTGTGGCCCCAGAGTGGGGTGTGGCCCCAGAGTGGGGTGTGGCCCCAGAGTGGGGTGTGTCGTGGTTGGGTGGTGAACTACCTAACTCCCACTGCTGAGGTACAGGATGCATCAAATGGCACCCTATTCCCATATAGTGCACTACTTTAGACCAGAGAATGGCACCCTATTCCTATATAGTGCACTACTTAGACCAGAGAATGGAACTCCTATTCCCTATAGTGCACTACTTTAGACCAGAGAATGGCACCTATTCCCTATATAGTGCACCTCTTTAGACCAGAGAATGGCACCCTATTCCTATATAGTGCACTACTTTAGACCAGAGAATGGCACCCCTATTCCCTATATAGTCACTACTTAAACCAGAGAATGGCACCTATTCCCTATATAGTGCACTACTTTAGACCAGAGAATGGCACCCTATTCCCTATATAGTGCACCTCTTTAGACCAGAGAATGGCACCCTATTCCCTATATAGTGCACTACTTTTAGACCAGAGAATGGCACCCTATTCCCTATATAGTGCACTACTTTAGACCAGAGAATGGCACCTGTCCCTATATAGTGCACTACTTTAGACCAGAGATGGCACCCTATTCCTATATAGTGCACTACTTTAGACCAGAGAAAGGAACCCTATTCCCTATATAGTGCACTCCTTTAGACCAGAGAATGGCACCCTATTCCCTATATAGTGCACTACTTTAGACCAGAGAATGGCACCTTATTCCCTATGAAGTGCACTACTTTAGACCAGAGAATGGCACCTATTCCCTATATAGTGCACTACTTTAGACCAGAGAATGGTACCTATTCCCTATATAGTGCACTACTTTAGACCAGAGAATGGCACCTATCCCCTACTACTTTAGACCAGAGAATGGCACCTATTCCCTATATAGTCACTACTTTAGACCAGAGAATGGCACCCTATTCCCTATATAGTGCACTACTTTAGACCAGAGAATGGCACCCTATTCCCTATATAGTGCACTACTTTAGACCAGAGAATGGCACCCTATTCCCCTATATAGTGCACTACTTTAGACCAGAGAATGGCACCCTATTCCCTATATAGTGCACTACTTTAAACCAGAGAATGGCACCCTATTCCCTATATAGTGCACTACTTTAGACCAGAGAATGGTACCCTATTCCCTATATAGTACTACTTTAGACCAGAGAATGGCACCCTATTCCCATATAGTGCACTACTTTAGACCAGAGAATGGCACCCTATTCCCTATATAGTGCACCTCTTTAGACCAGAGAATGGCACCCTATTCCCTATATAGTGCACTACTTTAGACCAGAGAATGGCACCCTATTCCCTATATAGTGCACTACTTTAAACCAGAGAATGGCACCCTATTCCCTATAGTCACTACTTTAGAGCAGAGAATGGCACCCTATTCCTATATAGTGCACTACTTAGACCAGAGAATGGCACCCTATTCCCTATATAGTGCACTACTTTAGACCAGAGAATGGCACCCTATTCCCTATATAGTGCACTACTTTAGACCAGAGAATGACACCCCTATTCCCTATATAGTGCACTACTTTAGACCAGAGAATGGCACCCTATTCCCTATATAGTGCACTACTTTAGACCAGAGAATGGCACCCTATTCCCTATATAGTGCACTACTTTAGACCTGAGAATGGCACCCTATCCCCTATATAGTGCACTACTTTAGACCAGAGAATGGCACCCTATTCCTTATATAGTGCACTTCTTTAGACCAGAGAATGGCACCCTATTCCCTTATAGTGCACCTCTTTAGACCAGAGAATGGCACCCTATTCCTTATAGTGCACCTCTTTAGACCAGAGAATGGCACCCTATTCCCTATATAGTGCACTACTTTAGACCAGAGAATGGCACCTATTCCTATATAGTGCACTACTTTAGACCAGAGAATGGCACCCTGTTCCCTATATAGTACTACTTTAGACCAGAGAATGTCACCCTATTCCCTATATAGTGCACTACTTTAGAGCAGAGAAAGGAACCCTATTCCCTATATAGTGCACTACTTTAGACCAGAGAATGGCACCCTATTCCTTATATAGTGCACTACTTTAGATCAGAGAATGACACCCTATTCCCTATATAGTGCACTACTTTAGACCAGAGAATGGCACCCTATTCCCTATATAGTGCACTACTTTAGACCAGAGAATGGCACCCTATTCCCTATATAGTGCACTACTTTAGACCAGAGAATGGCACTCTATTCCATATAGTGCACTCCTTTAGACCAGAGAATGGCACCTATTCCCTATATAGTGCACTACTTTAGACCAGAGAATGGCACCCCTATTCCCTATATAGTGCACTATTTTAGACTCAGAGAATGGCACCCTATTCCCTATATAGTGCACTACTTTAGACCAGAGAATGGCACCTATTCCCATATAGTGCACTTACTTTAAACCAGAGAATGGCACCTATTCCCTATATAGTGCACTACTTTAGACCAGAGAATGGCACCCTATTCCCCTATATAGTGCATTACTTTAGACCTGAGAATGGCACCCTATCCCCCTACTACTTTAGACCAGAGAATGGCACCCTATTCCTTATATAGTGCACTACTTTAGACCAGAGAATGGCACCCTATTCTCCCTATATAGTGCACCTCTTTAGACCAGAGAATGGCACCCTATTCCCTATATAGCGCACTACTTTAGACCAGAGAATGGCACCCTATTCCCTATATAGTGCACCTCTTTTAGACCAGAGAATGGCACCCTATTCCCTATATAGTACTACTTTAGACCAGAGAATGGCACCCTATTCCCTATATAGTCACTACTTTAGACCAGAGAATGGTACCCTTTTCCCTATATAGTGCACTACTTTAGACCAGAGAATGGCACCTATCTCCTATATAGTGCACTACTTTAGACCAGAGAAAGGAACCCTATTCCCTATATAGTGCACTCCTTTTAGAGCAGAGAATGGAACCATATTCCCTATATAGTGCACTACTTTAGACCAGAGAATGGCACCCTATTCCTATAGTGCACTACTTTAGACCAGAGAATGGCACCCTATTCCTATATAGTGCACTACTTTAGACCAGAGAATGGTACCCTATTCCTATATAGTGCACTACTTTAGACTAAGAGAATGGCACCCTATTCCCTATATAGTGCACTACTTTAGACCAGAGAATGGCACCCTATTCCCTATATAGAGCACTACTTTAGACCAGAGAATGGCACCCTATTCCCTATATAGTGCACTACTTTAGACCAGAGAATGGCACCCTATCCCCTACTATTTTAGACCAGAGAATGGCACCCTATTCCTTATATAGTGCACTACTTTAGACCAGAGAATGGCACCCTATTCCCTATATAGTGCACCTCTTTAGACCAGAGAATGGCACCTATTCCCTATATAGTGCACTACTTTAGACCAGAGAATGGGCACCTCTATTCCTTATAGTGCACTACTTTAGACCAGAGAATGGCACCCTGTTCCCTATATAGTGCACTACTTTAGACCAGAGAATGGCACCCTATTCCCTATATAGTGCACTACTTTAGACCAGAGAAAGGAACCCTATTCCCTATATAGTGCACTCCTTTAGACCAGAGAATGGCACCCTATTCCCTATATAGTGCACTACTTTAGACCAGAGAATGGCACCCTATTCCCTATATAGTGCACTACTTTAGACCAGAGAATGGCACCCTATTCCCTATATAGTGCACTACTTTAGACCAGAGAATGGCACCCTATTCCCTATATAGTGCACTACTTTAAACCCAGAGAATGGCACCCTATTCCCTATATAGTGCACTACTTTAGACCAGAGAATGGTACCCTATTCCTATATAGTGCACTACTTTAGACCAGAGAATGGCACCCTATTCCTATAGTGCACTACTTTAGACCAGAGAATGGCACCTATTCCCTATATAGTGCACCTCTTTAGACCAGAGAATGGCACCCTATTCCCTATATAGTACTACTTTAGACCAGAGAATGGCACCCTATTCCCTATAGTGCACTACTTTAAACCAGAGAATGGCACCCTATTCCCTATATAGTGCACTACTTTAGAGCAGAGAATGGCACCCTATTCCCTATATAGTGCACTACTTTAGACCAGAGAATGGCACCCTATTCCCTATATAGTGCACTACTTTAGACCAGAGAATGGCACCCTATTCCCTATATAGTGCACTACTTTAGACCAGAGAATGACACCCTATTCCCTATATAGTGCACTACTTTAGACCAGAGAATGGCACCTATTCCCTATATAGTGCACTACTTTAGACCAGAGAATGGCACCCTATTCCCTATATAGTGCACTACTTTAGACCTGAGAATGGCACCCTATCCCCTATATAGTGCACTACTTTAGACCAGAGAATGGCACCCTATTCCCTTATATAGTGCACTACTTTAGACTCAGAGAATGGCACCCTATTCCCTATATAGTGCACCCTCTTTAGACCAGAGAATGGCACCCTATTCCCTATATAGTGCACCTCTTTAGACCAGAGAATGGCACCCTATTCCCTATATAGTGCACTACTTTAGACCAGAGAATGGCACCCTATTCCCTATATAGTGCACTACTTTAGACCAGAGAATGGCACCTGTTCCCTATATAGTGCACTACTTTAGACCAGAGAATGGCACCCTATTCCCTATATAGTGCACTACTTTTAGACCAGAGAAAGGAACCCTATTCCTATATAGTGCACTACTTTAGACCAGAGAATGGCACCCTATTCCTTATATAGTGCACTACTTTAGACCAGAGAATGACACCCTATTCCCTATATAGTGCACTACTTTAGACCAGAGAATGGCACCTCATTCCCTATATAGTGCACTACTTTAGACCAGAGAATGGCACCCTATTCCCTATATAGTGCACTACTTTAGACCAGAGAATGGCACCCTATTCCCTATATAGTGCACCTCTTTAGACCAGAGAATGGCACCCTATTCCTATATAGTGCACTACTTTAGACCAGAGAATGGCACCCTATTCTCTATATAGTGCACTATTTTAGACCAGAGAATGGCACCCTATTCCCTATATAGTGCACTACTTTAGACCAGAGAATGGCACCCTGTTCCCTATATAGTGCACTACTTTAGACCAGAGAATGGCACCCTATTCCCTATATAGTGCACCTCTTTAGACCAGAGAATGGCACCCTATTCCCTATATAGTGCACTACTTTAGACCAGAGAATGGCACCCTATTCCCTATATAGAGCACTACTTTAGACCAGAGAATGGCACCCTATTCCCTATATAGTGCACTATTTTAGACCAGAGAATGGCACCCTATTCCCTATATAGTGCACTACTTTAGACCAGAGAATGGCACCCTATTCCCTATATAGTGCACCTCTTTTGACCAGAGCCACGTTCTCTCACTGCCAACCCTCCCTCTGCTACCACTGGGCTCTGTTGAGGTGGAGGAGGATCTGATTCTCTGTTTCCAGTGGGCTCTGTTGAGGTGGAGGATCTGATTCTCTGTTTCCAGTGGGCTCTGTTGAGGTGGAGGAGGATCTGATTCTCTGTCTCCACTGGGCTCTGTTGAGGTGGAGGAGGAGGATCTGATTCTCTGTCTCCAGTGGGCTCTGTTGAGGTGGAGGAGGATCTGATTCTCTGCTACCACTGGGCTCTGTTGAGGTGGAGGAGGATCTGATTCTCTGCTACCACTGGGCTCTGTTGAGGTGGAGGAGGATCTGATTCTCTGTCTCCACTGGGCTCTGTTGAGGTGGAGGATCTGATTCTCTGTCTCCAGTGGGCTCTGTTGAGGTGGAGGATCTGATTCTCTGTTTCCAGTGGGCTCTGTTGAGGTGGAGGAGGATCTGATTCTCTGTCTCCACTGGGCTCTGTTGAGGTGGAGGATCTGATTCTGTTTTGAAGTCAGTTCTTGTAGTAAAGCAGACAGATTGTTTCCATGGTTACCAGTAGTGTGGGTTTAGAGTAGAGAGAGAGGGAGTAGGAATGACCACCATGTCGTTCAGAGACTTGGATTCCTCCATCCCATAATCATTACCTCCAGCACCACACCACCCACCGGGCAAAAACTGGTTGAATCAACGTTGTCTCCACAAAAAGTAATCAATGTACGGGCATTTCGATTTGTTTCCCAAAATGTTTCCAAAATCCAACGACATGGTGAATATTTTTGGGGTTTCATGTTGATTAGTTGACAACTCAACCAACTGTAAATCAAATGTAGAAGTGCAACTCGCCGTCTGTGCCCAGCGGGCGCGGTGTCACGTATCGTCTGTGCCCACGGGTCGTGTCACGTATCGTCTGTACCAGCGGGCCGTGTCACGTGATCGTCTGTGCCCAGCGGCCGGGTCTCCATATCGTCTGTGTCCAGCGGGCCCGTTATATCATCGTCTGCTGCCCAGCGAGCCGTGTCTACGCCGATCGCCTGCGGCCAGCTGGCCGTGTCTCACATACTCGTCTGTGCCCAGCGGGCCGCGGGTCTACATATCGTCTGTGCCCAGCGCCGTGTCTCCATTATCGTCTGTAGCCAGCGGGCCGTGTCTACATATCGTCTGTGCCCAGCGGGCGGTCTACACATCGTCTGCGCCCAGCCGGGCCGTGTCTAGATCGTCTGTACCCAGCGGGCCGTGTCTCACATACTCGTCTGTGCCCAGTGAACCGTGTCTCATACTCGTCTGTGCCCAGCGGGCCGCGTGTCCAGTCTGACGTCTGTGCCCAGCGGCGTGTCTATATATCGCCTGTGCCCAGCGGGCCGTGTCTACATATCGTCTGTACCCAGCGGGCCGCGTTCACGATCGTCTGTGCCCAGCGGGCCGCGTGTCTACGTATCGTCTGTGCCCAGCGGGCCGTGTCTACGTATCGTCTGTGCCCAGCGGGCCGTGTCTACATATCGTCTGTGCCCAGCGGGCCGTGTCTACATATCGTCTGTGCCCAGCGGGCCGTGTCAGTGTGTTTCTGGTTAAACAGATCAGAAGAAAGGTCCTAATAAAATGCTTCTCTGTGACATCACAGGGTGGGATTAAAAGGAAGAAAAACTGTGATTTTCAAAAACCTGCAACTAGTTTCTAGTCAGAGGGAAGGGATTTTCTTGCTCCCCACGTCACCGCAAATCTCATAGTGTTTGAAAATCACTCTTTTGTAAATGTTTCAACTTTGATGATGTCATCAAAGTTGTACTTTATATATTTTTCTACAAAACGTAGAAATCTGCAGTTTTCACATTGTAGACTCTGGTATTGGCTGGAGATAATGAACAAGAGGTTGAAAGTGGTGGATTACCCTCTTTAAACATGAACTGATGAATCCAGGTTCCAGGTCATGAATAAACCTTCAGAGACACAGAGATCAACCCCCATAACGGCCTGTCATTGATTTAGCCTACCACCCCACCACCCCACCACCCCCACCACCCCACCACCCCACCACCCCCACCACCCCCGACCCCGACCCCACCACCCCACCACCCCACCACCCCACCACCCCACGACCCCACCTGTGAGCTTGTGAGTGTGTTTGATCAAGAGAGCGTGTGTGAGCGTAGGAACCCGTGGCGCTGTGCTGTAGCGGTAACCGTGGAAACATAACTCAGTAGCGTTAGCCTACCTGCTGTCCAGATGTGAAGGCCTCTCCTTCTGAGGCTGCTTCCCAAATGGCACCCTAGACAGACTGATGCCTCCGTGGGAACCGCGTTGTTGTAAGAGCGACATCAGCAGGAGATGAACGTAACCTTGATGTGCGTCCCAAATGGCCCCCTATTCCCTATATAGTGCACTACTTTGGCCCTACTGGCCCTGGTCAAAATGAGTGCACTAAATAGAGGACAGTGTAGCACATTGGGGATGTGTGAAACTTACCTCGGTGTGAGCCGTATCAGGAGGAAGTGCTACTCACTAAGCAAGCAGCGTGATGTCCTTTACAGTGGTGCCTAGTGACGCTCAGCAGGAGAGAGTGGTTTCGTCGCTGTAGCACAGAGATACATTTATAGCCAGTAATCAAACAATAATTCACAGATTTTAAACAAAAAACACTTCCTGTTTGTCATAGACGGACAATATCAATATGAGACGAAAGGCGAGTTCCTAACGAGTTCAGGAAGCCAGGCTAGAGGTCTGTGAGGCGTTCACAGCGATGGGGGCAGACGTTTTGATCAAGAGAGACCTTTAGAAAATATGCACATTTTCTCTGACACTAAACATAGAAATATGTATTTCACAGTTATAAGGAAGGTGAAAGCATATAGTTAGTGGTGTTATCATAGATGATACTATATATATACACTACCAGTCAAAAGTTTGGACACACTGACTCATTCAAGGGTTTTTCTTTATTTTTACTATTTTCTACATTGTAGAATAATAGTGAAGACATCAAATCTATGAAATAACACATATGGAATCATGTAGTAACCAAAAAAGTGTTAAACAAATCAAAATACATTTTATATTTGAGATTCTTCAAATAGCCACCCTTTGCCTTGATGACAGCTTTGCACACTCTTGGCATTCTCTCAACCAGCTTCATGAGGTAGTCACCTGGAATGCATTTCAATTAACAGGTGTGCCTTCTTAAAAGTTCATTTGTGGAATTTCATTCCTTCTTAATGCGTTTGAGCCAATCAGTTGTGTTGTGACAAGGTAGGGGGGTATGCAGAAGATAGCCCTATTTGGTAACTTTAAGACATGAAGGTCAATCAATACGGAACGGAATGGAAGACCCAGAGTTACCTCTGCTGCAGAGGATACGTTCATTAGAGTTACCAGCCTCAGAAATTGCAGCCCAAATAAATGCTTCACAGAGTTCAAGTAACAGACACATCTCAACATCAACTGTTCAGAGGAGACTGTGTGAAGCATTCATGGTCGAATTGCTGCAAAGAAACCACTACTAAAGGACACCAATAAGAAGAAGAGACTTGCTTGGGCCAAGAAACACGAGCAATGAAAATTTGTCCTTGGAGATTTTTGGTTCCAAACGCTGTGTCTTTGTGAGATGCGATGTGGGTGAACGGATGATCTCTGCATGTGTATTTCCCACCGTAAAGCATGGAGGAGGAGGTGTTATGGTGTGGGGGAGCTTTGCTGGTGACACTGTCTGTGATATATTTAGAATTCAAGGCACACAACCAGCATGGCTACCAATACATTCTGCAGAGATACGCCATCCCATCTGGTTTGGGCCTAGTGGGACTATAATTTGTTTTCAACAGGACAATGACCCAACACACCTCCAGGCTGTGTAAGGGCTATTTTACCAAGAAGGAGAGTGATGGAGTGCTGCATCAGATGACCTGGCCTCCACAATCCCTCGACCTCAACCAAATTGAGATGGTTTGGGATGAGTCGGACCGCAGAGTGAAGGAAAAGCAGCCAACAAGTGCTCAGCATATGTGGGAACTCCTTCAAGATTGTTGGAAAAGTATTCCAGGTGAAGAATCTCAAATCTCAAATGTATTTTGATATATTTTGATTTGTTTAATACTCTTTTGGTTACTACATGATTCCATATGTGTTATTTCATAGATTTGATGTCTTCACTATTATTCTACAATGTAGAAAATAGTAAAAATAAAGAAAAACCCATGAATGATTAGGTGTGACCAAACTTTTGACTGGTAGTGTATATCTAGAAAGCACATCAGTTGTTTCAAGCCTTATTTATACAGTTTGAAGTAGAAGTAGAATTAAAGCATCTGATTAGCAAACTTAAGTATGACAACAACAACAACAACAATAACGACCTCTGAACCTACACGTTCATAACTGACCAAATTATGAAAGACAGGCATTGAATTCTGTAAAGTGAGTGTGGAAGAGGTGACATTTTTTGTTGTTGTCTATCAAAAGTGACAAGCCACATTGGTCTGACAACTTTAACGGAAAATTACTGAGGATGATAGCGTACTATATGCCATCTCTTCAATCTAAGCCTACAGGAAAGTGTGCGCCCTCAGGCCTGGAGGGGAGCAAAAGTCATTCTGCTACCTAAGAATAGTAAAGCCCCCTTTACTGGCTCAAATAGCCGACCCTTAGAAAAGTTTTGGAAAACAGTGTGTTTGCAATGATATTTCAACGTAAACAAATTAACAGCTGATTTTCAGCACGCTTCGAGGGAAGGGCACGTACACTAATGACTGATGATTGTCTGAAAGAAATTTATAATAATACGATTATTGGAGCTGTTTTGACTTCAGTGCAGCTTTTGACATTATCGGTCATAGTCTGCTGCTGGAAAAACATATGGCTTTACACCCCCTGCAACAGTGCCTTCAGAAAGTGTTCACACCCCTTGACTTTTCCATATTTAAGTTGTGTTACAGCCTGAATTTAAAATTGATTACATTTAGATTTGTTGGTCACTGGCCTACACACAATACCCCATAATGTCAAAGTGGAATTATGTTTTTCAACATTTTTACAAACTAATTTAAAATGAAACACTAAAATGTCTTAGGTCAATAAGTATTTAATCCCTTTGTCATGGCAAGCCTAAATAAGTTCAGGAGTAAAAATGTGCTTAACAAGTCACAAAATGGCCTGCTAGCCCCCCCTACCTCTACGGAAGCACAGTTCCCGCTCAGCCCAGCCAAAGCTATTCGCTGCTCTGGCACCCCAATGGTGGAACAAGCTCCCCCACGATGCCAGGACAGCGGAGTCACTGACCACCTTCCGGAGACACTTGAAACCCCTACCTCTTTAAGGAATACCTAGAATAGTATAAAGTAATACTTCTACCCCCCACCCCACCCCCAAAAAAAAATATATATATATAAAACAAATGAAAATTTAAAATATACTCTAAATAAAATAAAATTAATAATAATGATAATAATAATGAAATAGATATATATATATAAAATTGATAAAAAATAATAACTAATATATAAAATATATAAAAATTTAAAACATTTGAAAAATATAAAAATACATTGTAAAGTGGTTATCCCACTGGCTATCATAAGGTGAATGCACCAATTTGTAAGTCGCTCTGGATAAGAGTGTCTGCTAAATGACAAAAATGTAAATGTAAAATAATTTACATGGACTTTAACATGATTTTTGAATGACTGCCTCATCTCTGTACCCCACACATACGATTATCTGTAAGGTCCTTTAGTCGAGCAACCACAAAGACCAGTGAGGTTTTCCAATGCCTTTCAAAGAAGGGCACCTATTGGTAGATGGGTAAAAATAACATTGAATATCCCTTTGAGCATGGTGAAGTTATTAATAACACTTTGGATGGTGTATCAATACATCCAGTCACTTCAAAGATACAGGCATCCTTCCTAACTCAGTTGCCAGAGAGGAAAGAAACTACTCAGGGATTTCACCATGAGGCCAATGGTGACTTTAGAACTGTTACTAACCTAATTGACAGAGTGAAAAGAAGAATGAAGCCTGTATAGAATACAAATATTCCAAAACATGAATCCTGTTTGCAATAAGGCACTAAAGTAAAATTGCAAAAAATGTGATAAAGAAATTAACTTCATGTCCTGAATACAAAGCATTATGTTTGAGGCAAATCAAACACAACACATCACTGAATACCACTCTTCATATTTTCAAGCATGGTGGTGGCTGCATCATGTTATGGGTATGCTTGTCATCGGCAAGGACTAGGGAGTTTTTTAGGATAAAAATAAATGGAATAGAGCTAAGCACAGGCAACATCCTAGAGGAAAACCTGGTTCAGTTTGCTTTCCAACAGACACTGGGAGACAAAATCACCTTTCAGCAGGACAATAATCTAAAACACAAAGCCAAATATACACTGTAGTTGCTTACCAAGACGACATTGAATGTTCCTGAGTGGCCTAATTACGGATTTGACTTAAATTGGCTTGAAAATCTATGGCAAGACTTGAAAATGGCTGTCTAGCAATGATCAACAACCAACTTAACAGAGCTTGAATAATTATTTAAATAATAACGTGCAAATATTGTACAATCCAGACGTGCAAAGCTCTTAGAGACTTAGCCAGAAAGACTCACAGCTGCAATCGCCGCCAAAGGTGATTCTAACATGTTTTGACACAGGGGGTTGAATACTTATCTAATCTTGATATATTATTATTTTAAATTCTTGTTTTATTTTTCATAAATGTTTTACAAATTATGTAATTTTTTTCTCCACTTTGACATTAAAGAGTATTTTGTGTAGATCGTTGACAAGAAAGTACAATTAAATCCATGTTAATCCCACTTTGTAAAACAACAAAATGTGGAAAAAATAAAGGGGTGTGAATAATCTTGGATCGAGAGTTACCTGTCTAACAGAACACAAATCAAATCAAATCAAATTGTATTTGTCACATGCGCCGAATACAACAGGTGTAGACCCTTACTGTGAAATGCTTACTTACAAGCCCTTAACCAACAATGCAGTTCAAGAAAT
>NW_025537087.1:0-42021 GCF_020615455.1 Coregonus clupeaformis | reverse complement strand
ACTTTTTAACTTCCAAGATGGCGAAGTAGTGCAGTCCTGTTTCTCCAGTCGTGTGTCTGTAAATAACCTGTAAATACCCTGTTTTTTTGTATTTTTCGTACACATATTTCCCTATCAGACTTTTCTATCTTCTACAAAATATACTTTTCCTGAACCCGCCTCACTCAATGTGGACGGATTCTATTATTGACTTACCTTTTATCTAAGAATCTAGAATCTCCAGTTGAAACTTGCTAGCCAGCTAACTAGCTACTTACTATTAGCCACAGCTAGCGGTGTTTCACCAGATCATTGGATTTTTTTCCAGCGGGATTAATTTTAATTCACTGGACATTGATCACGGATATTCGGCCAAAGTCTGCATAGCGCGTTATCGACCCAGAACATATCGGTTTTTCCGCCCGAAATCCTTTCCTGGACTTTAACTCCGGAATTCATCGCTACCAGCTGGCTACAACACAACAAGCAGACTGTGGTCATTCCCACTAATCATCCCGAAGCTAGGCCCATCTCCCCGGCTATCTACCTCTCACCAACCGACCGGGACCACCTAGTGTTGACACGGAGCCCCGCCTGATCCTACACACGACTGGTCTGCCGACGAAATCGTCTGATGTGAGTTCGACGTTAACCACGAAGATTCCATCCATCTGCTAGCCCTGGCCCGTTAGCACACGCTAGTTCTCATTGGCCTCTTACTCACTAAACTGAACTAGAAGCTACTGAACTAGCTACTTGCTATTAGCCACAGCTAGCGGTGTTTCACCAGAATATTGGATTTTTTCCTTTGAGTTAATTTTTAATCACTGGACATTGATCACGGATATTCGACCAGTCTGCATAGCATATTCCGACCCAGAACGATTCGGTTTTCCCGCCGGAATCACTGAATCACTGGACCTTTAACTCCGATTCATCGCTACCAGCATGGCTACAACAAAACGGACGTAGCACACGCTAGCCGGCCTCTACTCACTAAGCGCTTCACCACCGGACCTTATGATAACTCACAGCTATACAGCTGATATCTTGCTGGACTTGTTCCTTTTTACGGTACTACATCCTGTTTATGTTTAGCCTCAGCCCAAACATGGTTGGTTTATTGTTGTTTCGGTTATTTCTAATTTGTACTATATCACTGTAGACCCCCAGCCTAGTTAAACTTGCCTTAGTTAGCTCACTTTGTTCCCTCCGGCCCATACACTCAGAGACCGACTCAATTGATGCCTCTAGAGAGTACTATCTCTTTCATTGTTACCCAAGCTTAGGGTTTACCTCCACTTTACTCATGGTCCTTCCATATCCTTGTCTGTACAGGTTAATGCCCTGAATCTTTTCTATAACACCGGGAAATCTAACCTCCTTTATTCTATGTACCCAACGCAACTAGAAGACCAGTTCTTAAAGCCTTTAGCCGTATCCTTATTCTAGTCCTCCTCTGTTCCTCTGGTGATGTAGAGGCTCAACCCAGGCCTGTAGCCCCCAGTATCACTCCTACTCCCCAGGAGCTATCAATTTTGATGACTTCTGTAATCGCAAAAGTCTTGGTTTCTTGCACATAAATATCAGAAGTCTACTTCCTAAGTTTGAGTTATTCACTGCGTTGCCTTCCTCTGCCAACCCTGATGTTCTAGCAGTGTCTGAATCCTGGCTCAGAAGGCCACCAAAAATTCTGATTTCCTAACTACTTCTAACATTTTCCGTCTAGACTAGAACTGCCAAAGGGGGTGAGTTCAATCCTTAGCCTGCAGAGCTCTATCATACTATCCAGGTTCTGTGCCCAAACAGTTTGAGCATTTCTACTTCTAAAAAAATCCACCTTTCCAGAAATAAGTCTCTCACTGTTGCCGCCTACAGACCCCCCTCAACCCCCAGCTGTGCCCTGGACCTTATATGTGAATTGATTGCCCCCATTTATCCTCTGAGTTTGTACTGCTTGGTGACCTAAATTGGGATATGCTTAATACCCCAGCCATCCTACAATCCAAGCTAGTGATGCCCTCAACCTCACGCAAATTATCAACGAACCTACCAGGTACAACCTAAATCCTTAAACATGGGTACCCTCATAGATATCATCCTGACTAACATACCCTCTAAATACACCTCAGCTGGTCTTCAACCAGGATCTCAGCGGTCACTGCCCCTTTTGCCTGCGTCCGTAACGAGTCTGCGGTCACAGCGACCACCCCTCATCACTGTCAAACGCTCCCTAAAACATCTTTAGCGAGAGGCCTTCCTCAAATTGACCTGGCCCAGGTATCCTGGATGGATATAGATCTCATTCCGTCAGTAGAGGATCGCCTGGTTGTTCCTTAAAAGTAATTTCCCTCTCAATCTTAAATAAACATGCCCCATTCAAAAATACAGAACTAAGAACCCATATAGCCCCTGGTTCTCCTCAGACTTGACTGCCCTCTGAACCAACACAAAAACATCCTGTGGCGATACAGCATTGGCATCAAATAGCCCCCGCGATATGCAACTTTTCAGGGAAGTTAGGGAACCAATATACACAAGCAGTCAGGAAAGCAAAACTAACTTTTTCAAACAGAAATTTGCATCCTGTAGCACTAACTCCAAAAAAAGTTTTGGGACACTGTAGAAGTCCATGGAGAATAAAAGAGCACTTCCTCCCAGCTGCCCACTGCACTGAGGCTAGGAAACACTGATCACCACCGATAAATCTACAATACGAAATTTCAACAAACTTTTGCTACAGCTGGCCATGCTTTCCATCTGCTGCCACTAACCCGGCCACCAACTCTGCACCCTCTGCTGCCAACTCTGCCCACAGCTCCCCCGCTTCTCCTTCACACAAATTCAGACAGCTGATGTTTTGGCGCTTTTGCAAAATCTGGACCCCTACAAATCAGCTGGGCTTGACAATCTGGACCCTTTCTTTCTAAAACTAGTACTTGAATTGTCGCGAACCCCTATTACTAGTCTGTTCAACCTCTCTTTCTATAACGTCTGAGATCCCCAGAGATTGGAAAGCTGCCGTGGTCATCCCCCTCTTCGGGGTGACACTCTAGATCCAGAACTGCACAGACCTACCTCCATCCTTCCCTGCCTTTCCAAAGTATTCGTGCCAAGTTAACAAACAGATCAACAACCATTTTGAATACCACGTACCTTCTCCGCTATGCAATCCGGTTTCGAAGCTGGTCACGGGTGCACTTCAGCCACGCTCAAGGGTCTAACGATATTATAACCACGATTGATAATAGACAGTACTGTGCAGCCGTCTTCATCGACCTGGCCAAGGCTTTCGACTCTGTCAACCACCGCATTCTTATTGGCAGACTAAATAGCCTTGGTTTTCTCAAATGACTGCCTCGCCTGGTTCACCAACTACTTCTCAGATAGAGTTCAGTGTGTCAAATCGGAGGGCCTGTTGTCTGGACCTTTATGGCAGTCTCTAATGGGGGTGCCACAGGGTTCAATTCTTGGCCGACACTTTTTTCTCCGTGTATATCAATGATGTCGCTCTTGCTGCTGGTGACTCTCAGATCCACCTCTACGCAGACGACACCATTTTGTATACGATCTGGCCCCCTTCATTGGACACTGTGTTAACAAACCTCAAACGAGCTTCAATGCCATACAACAATCCTTCGGTAGCCTTCAACTGCTCTAAACACTAGTAAAACTAAATGCATGCTTTTCAATCGAACGCTCTACGCACCCGCCCACCCGACTCAAAAAGAATCACTCTCTTTGGTCTGACCTAGAATATGTGGACAACTACAAATATCTAGGTGTCTGGTTAGACTGTAAACTCAACTTCCAGACTCACATAAAGAATCTCAATCAAAAGGATTAAATTTAGAATCGGCTTCCTATTTCCCGCAACAAAGCCTCCTTCACTCATGCTGCCAAACATGCCCTCGTAAAACTGACTATCCTCACCGATCCTTGACTTGGCTGATGGTCATTTACAAAATAGCCTTCAACACTCTACTCAGCAAATTGGATGTAGTCTATCACCAAGTGCCATCCGTTTTGTCTCCAAAGCCCCATACACTACCCACCACTGTCGACCTATACACTCTTGTTGGGCTGGTCCTCACTACATGTTCGTGCGTCAAACCCACTGCTCCAGGCCATCCTATAAATCACTGCTAGGCAAATCCGCCTTATCTTAGCTCATTGGTCACCATAGCAGCACCCACCCGTAGATTCTGCCTCCAGCAGGCCACTATATCTCACTGGTCATTCCCAAAGGAACCAACACCTCCTTTGGCCGCCAATTCCTTCCAGTTCTCTGCTTCCAATGACTGAACGCAATTGCAAAAATCTCTGAAGCTGGAGACTCTTATCTCCCTCAATAACTTAAAGCATCAGTTGTCAAGGAGCATCCTTACCGATCACTGCACCTGTACACAGCCCATCTGAAATTAGCCCACCCAACTAGCCTCATCCCTATATTGTTATTTATTTTGCTCTTTGCACCCCTAGTATCTCTTTGTGTTGCACATCATCTCTCTTGTAGCATCTAGCATTCCAGTATGATTAATACCTTTGTAATTATCTCTGCAACTATAGCCTATTTATTGCTCACCTTACACTCCATAATGCATTTGCACACACACTGTATATATTTTTCTGTTGTATTTCTGACTTTATGTTTTTTGCCCCATATGTAACTCTGTGTTGTTTTTTATTGCACTACTTTTTTGCTTTATCTTGGCCAGGTCGCGGTTGTAAATGAGAACCTGTTCTCACACTTACCTGGTTAAATAAAAAGGTGAAATAAAAAAAGTCATTTGAGAAACAAAGGCTACTTAGTCTGCCAATAAGAATGTGGTGATTGACAGAGTCGAAAGCCTTGTTGTAATGACAAAAGACAGTACTGTCTTTTATCGATCGCGTTATAATATTGTTTAGGAATATTGAGCTATTGAGCACCCATGACCAGCTCGGAAACCAGATTGCATAGCTGAGGCGTAATGGGCAAGCATTCAAAATGGTCGATCGTTTGATGAATTTGCTTTCAAATACTGGTGACAGGGCATGAGCAGAAACTGTAATGCTGCTTGGATTTATGTGTCAGCCCCTTTGAAGAGGGGGACACTTGGGGATCTGTAGATGATACGAAAGAGAGGTTGAACAGGTTTGTAACAGGGGTTGCCGAAATTTCAAGTACAATTTAGAAATAAAGTGTCCAAGATTGTCTAGGCCAGCTGATTTGTAGGGTCCATATTTTGGGGGACTACAGAAGTGGTGCTTGCAGAGCTGGTGGCCGGCAGGGATAGCCAGGTGGACATGATGGGCCAGCCGAAGGAAAATCCTGCATTGAATTTCGACACGATTATCATGCTGCTTTATCAGCTTCTTTGATATGCCACATTTGTCAGGTGGATGGATTATCTCTGCAGAAGGAGAAATGCCCGCCAGGGATGTAAACAAATTTGCACAAAATTTGAGCTGCGTTTTCATGGGATTGACAAATGCAGAGGCTACACAGCTTTCAGCGGGATTGCTCAAGTAGTGCAAGGAGACAAGGTTCAAACAAAACAAGTGATTTTACATAGGTCTTGGGAAACAACTAAAAGATAAAAAAATGGCACTCTGTTCTCTTTGTGAGCCTTGCAAGTTAATACTGTTCAGGGATGTCTTTTCCACATCCAAAATCATAATTTTCACTGCTTCAGATAACTTTTCCCCAGCCTTAATTGTAGTCCACACGCTTAGCTGGTGGCCAACCCAGCAAAAAGTCTTCCAAATGTCTCTCAATGTGGTATTTCCACAGGTTATATATCCAAAGGTGAGCATTTCCCAAAGGCATTTCCAAATCCCATATTCTGTGCTAGTGACGTGCAGTACTTTGTCCTCCAGAGAGCCCAGGCGAGACTGTGTCTCTTCCTTCCCAAACCTTCAGCTCATCAGCTCCTCATTTGCTCAGCCAAGGCAAGATTGGCCAGAGGGGGTGGGAGTTCCACCAGCTCAGCAGATGGAGCCATTGCTGTCTAAGTTTGCAGCCACCTCAGGGGATGTAACGTCCCTCCAGGACACAGCCTCTCGTGACATCACACATCCCCCTCCCCGGGACCGACGTCCTCGTGGGTAAAGCTGTGAAGAAGGCATCACGCCGGAGAGGGCGCCCGCATCGCCAGTGGTGCTTGCCAGACTGCTCTCTCTTCCAACTCCTCCAACTCTAGGACCAGGGACTCCGCCTCCTGTTGTCTCTCCTTGAGTTTCTTACTGAACGCATCAGCCTTTGGTTTTAGCAGAGTTTAGCTTCTGTTGAGCAGCTTTCAGTTCCTTCTCTCTCTCTGCCTCCGCATTCTTCATCTTGTTCTCTCAACACCTTGTACTTCTCCTCTGCCTTCTTCTGGACTCTCCTTACTACTGCGCGGGTGGCTCCTCACATCCTCTCGATGGTCCTGCGCGCCTCTCCAGCTCCTCCTGTTGCTTAGGGAAGGAGCTCTGTTGGAGTTTAGAGCCTGGAGGATATCTAACTCTTCTGTCTTCATGTCTAACTGTTGCTTTAACAAACGATACCTCTCAGCGGTCCCCTTCCAGACCAGACAGTTCTTTGTCCAGATTCTCAGTCTCCGTCTCTGTGTCGGTCTGGGCACCTGCCATCCTATCCGAGCCCGGGCGGGGAGTGAGTAACCCGGAGGATTTCCGAGCCTTCCCCCAGGATGAGTCTTGCCTCTCCGTTTCGGAGTACTCGAAGTTAACCTCTCCTGAGACTCTCTCCAGAAGTGGGTAAAAGGCTGGGCAGTCTCTGTCCAATAGGACAGGGACGGGGGGGGAATCAACCACCCCGCCCGTCGTGTGTATGGTTCCCTGTGCTGGTCTTGTAGTTCAATGGGGGTATTCTCTGGTGTCCCCATGGACACAGGAAACTGGGAGGACTTTCCCCGGGGTCAAACACGTTGGGCCCACCAAATCCTTACGCGCCAGGGTGGCAATCGGCTACCAGAATCCGTAAGGCCTCCCGCATCATGGTGATTCACAGTTACCGGGCAGGTGGGGGGGTCGATCTGGGCCGCCATCTCACGACTCCCAAAGAGCGAGGCAAAACGGGTGTGTGGGTGCTGAGCTGGAGGACTCCGGCAAGTGGGCATAGGTTCATCGGCTGGTTTCCCACACTGCTCCAGAGAGTTGTCCCATCTCCCACACCGGTAACACTGTCGAGTTTCCCCTCCTGGTGTACTCTTCTTGGACCCGCCTGGGTTCTGGCTCCCCCTGGAGCCGGGATAAGTCCTGACCGTGGCTGGGTTCGGGAAATGACCTTGGGGTCCTTTGGCGGGTTCTTCCCATTTGTGGGTGGGGCCGCCCTCCTGGGGGTCTTTTCGGGGAAGCATTCAGCATCACCATTGGCCTGGTACCCACAGCTTCCACGGTCAGATCAGCCGTGGGTCAAGGCCTGTTGACTGATGAACCGTTTACGCCTCATAAGGCAGGGCGCGTGAGGTAACGATCCACCAGCAACGGCCTCCCACCACCGCCGCTGCTGTATTCACTCTCGCGATCCAGCCAACTCCTTCTTGCGATTCGGACAAGTTCATGCATCTGCGCCCGAGGAGGTTGGTCTGGTTGGAAGGTCCAACCGGAAAGCCTGGGCCATACCAAACTTTGTGAGTCCATCTCTTGCTGAGGGATCTCAGACTCGGGGCATCATGTCAGTAACCTGGTCAGGGCCCAGGTCCCGGACAACATTCAGCGATTCCCGTGTTAGAGAAGGGGGGCTAACAGACCAACCCACTGTTGCTTGGGCCAGTCTTCCCTAGTGGCCGTGGGCTCAAATGCATGCAGGTATGCCTCAATGTCATCGGTAGCTCCCATCTTAGATATAAAGTCACTTGCCTTTTATTGGAGCGGGTGTTTTGGACCACCCTCTGTCTCTGCAACTGCAACTCCTCTGCCTTCAGGAAGGTTGGCTTTCTTTGCTCCTCCAAAGAGACCCACTTTGCCGCATCTGGGCCTTTGGCCAGCAACAAGGGCTTTTCGCTGTGTCCTCCATTTCAGTCGGCTGGGGAGCCTCACGGCCAACTTGGAAAACTGGGTGATCAAACCTTGGGTATCTTCCTCTGACATGCACTATTAACGCGAGCGTGCCTCGTATTCTCCTCCTCCACCATCTGTGAAACGTCACTTGAGAGGCTACACAGCTTTCAGCGGGATTGCTCTAAAGTAGTCAAGGAGACAAGGTTTTCAAACAAAACAAGGATTTTATTATAGGTCTTGGGAAATTAACGAAAATATAACAAAATTCTGTTCTCTTGTGGCTCTTTAAGGGTTAACAGTTCAGGGATGTCTTCCCATCCAAAATGCATTTCTCTTCGCTCAGATAACTTTTCCCCAGCCTTACTGTAGTCCCACGTTGCCAGGCTTAGTGGCCAACCCAGCAAAAAGTCCTTCCAAATGTCTCCCCAACGTATTTCCACAGGTGCATATATCCCAAAGGTGAGTATTTCCCAAAGGTAAGTATCTCCAAATCCTTATATTCCTGCTGGAAGTGGATCGTGCAAACTCTTGTCCTCCCGAGAGCCCCAGGTTGGAGACTGTGTCAAATTCTTCCCTTCTCAAACCTTCCAGCTCATCAGCTCCTCATTTGTTCCAGCTGCGTGGGAAGATTGGCCATAGAGGGTGAGGAGTTCCCGACCATACCAGCAGATGGAGCCATAGCTGTCTGGGTTTGCAGCCACCTCTCAGGGATGGGTAACGTCCCTCCAGGACACAGCCTCTCGTGACATCACAGCTTTTTTGGGCGGCGTGTAGGAGCCCCCCAGCACCCCGATGTGTCTGGATGCCGCCGCCAGGTGGACAGGGGTCCGCCCCTTACAGTCCCGAACCAGGAAGCTGGCGCTGTGCTGCAGCAGGGCCTCCACACACTCCTCATGACCCGTCAACTCCTGGGAGGAAGGGCGGGGAGACAAGAATGGATTTGAATAACTAATAATCAATGATATAATAATGAATCATCAATTATTACAAATGATGTCTGGAGGCAGGTCCCCCTACAGGGATGAATACACCACTACCCATGGACAACTACTTTTCTGAAGATAATATGTATATTTGAGCCTCCCCGTCTCTTTCTGTGTGTGAGCGTATACAGCCAGCTCTCCTCCTCACCCCTCTGTGTAGCGCTGTTCTGCCCCACTTGTCTTTGGCTTCTACGCTGGCTCCCTTGTTGAGCAGTGAGTACACACAGTCTGTGTGTCCGCTCAGCACCGACAGCATCAGAGGGGTTCTGATACACAAGACAACAAGGTCATATTACAAACTGGTAATAACCAGGCTGAGTCCCAAATGGCAACCTATTCCCTATATGGTACACTACTTTTGACCCGAGCCCATAGGGTTCTGGTTTAAAGTAGTGCACCAAGTAGGGCATAGGGTGCCATTTGGGACGTAGACCTAGTGTCAAAATCTCTTTATTTCAGGAATTGTATCCAAAACCCAATTGACTTACTGTCCATTCCCGTCTTGAACGTCTACTGCACTCTGGAGGTCAGCATTTCCAATCAGCAAACGCAAACACTCCGAATGACCGTTGGTAGCTAGAGGAGGATAAACAGAGAGGATATAAGAATGTGAGATGATTGACCGTTGGTAGCTAGAGGAGGCTAAACAGAGAGGATATAAGAATGTGAGATGATTGACCGTTGGTAGCTAGAGGAGGCTAAACAGAGAGGATATGAGCTGATTGCTGGACGACTATTACCTTCACATGAACAGACAGATTTCTAGAACAGTGGTATTGGTAGATGACATCCTCATGATGTTAACACAGCAGATAATAAAACATTTTGGGGCTGAGGCCCTCGAAGCCTGTCACCTGCTAGCTGTGTACCTGGCTCTGGATAGAAGTCCCCCTGTGCACTGATCTAGGATCAGCTTACCCTCCCCAGATCCTCAGCAATAATGACAAAAAATGACCTTAGATCAGTGTGTAGTGGGCATTTTCACACTATGCTATATAATATCCCTAGAGTGGACATTGGCGTCCTAGCAACATGACCAAACAAATGTCCATCTTGGTAAGGAAAACTTTTGAATTACAGAATCTCTAGGTCTTACGTGATATCCTATGCGTACCTGCAGCGTGGATGGGGGTCCTCTTCAGGGTGAAGTCTTTAACCAGGATGGAGGCTCCCTGGTTGATGAGGACGTCAACACACTCCACATGGCCTTTAAAGGCATTCAGGTCCAGAGGGGTGCGCCCCTGGCTGTTCCTCACGTCTAGATCCAGCAGAGACTGAACCAGGACCTCCATAGCATGGTGGTGGCCGTGGTACGCCTGAATGGAAACAAACACACAGTCTGAAGCAAAGTCCAGTGGTATGCCTGAACAGATATACACTCCTAATATAATCAATGTCCTATAGTAGACCAGTGGTATGCCTGAACAGATATACACTCCTAATATAATCAATGTCCTATAGTAGACCAGTGGTATGCCTGAACAGATATACACTCCTAATATAATCAATGTCCTATAGTAGACCAGTGGTATGCCAGAACAGATATACACTCCTAATATAATCAATGTCCTATAGTAGACCAGTGGTATGCCAGAACAGATATACACTCCTAATATAATCAATGTCCTATAGTAGACCAGTGGTATGCCTGAACAGATATACACTCCTAATATAATCAATGTCCTATAGTAGACCAGTGGTATGCCAGAACAGATATACACTCCTAATATAATCAATGTCCTATAGTAGACCAGTGGTATGCCAGAACAGATATACACTCCTAATATAATCAATGTCCTATAGTAGACCAGTGGTATGCCAGAACAGATATACACTCCTAATATAATCAATGTCCTATAGTAGACCAGTGGTATGCCAGAACAGATATACACTCCTAATATAATCAATGTCCTATAGTAGACCAGTGGTGCGCCTGAACAGAAATACACTCCTAATATAATCAATGTCCTATAGTAGACCAGTGGTGCGCCTGAACAGATATACACTCCTAATATAATCAATGTTCTATAGTAGACCAGTGGTATGCCAGAACAGATATACACTCCTAATATAATCAATGTCCTATAGTAGACCAGTGGTATGCCAGAACAGATATACACTCCTAATATAATCAATGTCCTATAGTAGACCAGTGGTGCGCCTGAACAGAAATACACTCCTAATATAATCAATGTCCTATAGTAGACCAGTGGTATGCCTGAACAGATATACACTCTTAATATAATCAATGTCCTATAGTAGACCAGTGGTATGCCTGAACAGAAACAGTCCTAGACCTCTAAAGTAGACCAGTGTCTCTCAAATCGGGTGCCCATTTTTTTCTCCCGCCCAGCATCAACATCGAAGGTCCCTGCCAAGCGTGAGATTTAGAAACAAACACACTACTACTCCTCTGTTGGAGGTTGATTAACTCAAATGGCAAAATAAGGAAATCATCCTCATCATCACCGTGTCAAAATATGCATGTATTTTACACTAATCAGGAACAGATAGGAACATGGTGTGTGAGTGTCTGGACAATCAACTTTTCGTGGAAAAACAACACCATGCCTGCATCCCAGATAGCACCCTATTTCCCATGTAGTGCAGTACTTTTGATCTGGGCCCATAAGGTTCTGGTCAAAAGTAGTGCACTAAATAGGGAATAGGGTGCCATTTGTCATGTGGCGAGACCCCTACAGGAGCAGGTAGGCTTTACTCACAGCTAAGTGTAGGGGGCTGATGGGAGCTCTGACATCAGAGTCGTTCAGGATGTCTGTCCCTGAGGTTTCCATTAGCTGGGGAAAGACAAGGACGGGCCAGTTTAGACTTGTAACATATTTACTTTGAAGGTTAGTCTAGTAGCATGTTTCATGTTGTAAATCTCAGTGACCAGCCCCTGCAGACATACTGGGGTGTTGCATTCGTAATCTTAAACAAGCTAGTGTGAGGAAAAGTAACCAACTGGTACTTACCACATCTAAAGGTGTTTCACTTGCAATCTGGAAAAAGAACATCAAGAGTGACGATGCGGCCACGACAAACATGCAACCACACCTTAAAACCTACTGAATATCAACGTCTGTCCCAAATGGCACCCTATTCCCTATATAGTGCATTACTTTTGACCAGAGCCCTATGGGCCCTACATCCATTTGGGACGCAGACAAAATGGTCTGTGAATGCAGGGCGTCTAGTCCCCTGTGGTTCTGACTCACCAGCTCCAGACAGAGGCGGTGTCCGTACGCAGACGCGTAATGGACTGCGTTGTAGCCCTGATTGTCCCTGATCCCTGGGTTAGCGTCGTTTCGCAGCAAATATTCCAGACACCTAGAGGTCAGAGGTCAAGAGTTCACTAATCATTATACCAACATCAAGACAGACAGATAAGCAAGCAGAGACACTTTCCCAAAGGAGACGTGGCCAAGCTTTCATACTGCAGATTTAACACTAGTATGTATTCAAACACGGCCAACAACATACTCTAGACTACAGTGAAATGTGAAAGGTCATGGCACCACAACATACTCTCCAGACTACAGTGAAATGTGAAAGGTCATGGCACCACAACATACTCTCCAGACTACAGTGAAATGTGAAAGGTCATGGCACCACAACATACTCTCCAGACTACAGTGAAATGTGAAAGGTCATGGCACCACAACATACTCTCCAGACTACAGTGAAATGTGAAAGGTCATGGCACCACAACATACTCTCCAGACTACAGTGAAATGTGAAAGGTCATGGCACCACAACATACTCTCCAGACTACAGTGAAATGTGAAAGGTCATGGCACCACAACATACTCTCCAGACTACAGTGAAATGTGAAAGGTCATGGCACCACAACATACTCTCCAGACTACAGTGAAATGTGAAAGGTCATGGCACCACAACACACACAACAGTAAGAGAGGTGTGAGACGTACTTTCCGTCTGTGTCGGAGGCAGCAGCGTAGTGGAGCGGGGTGCAACCCCTTTTATCCAGATCGTTCACACTGGCCCCAGACCCCACCAAGGCAAACAGACACTGGTAGTTACAATTGGCTGCCGCATAATGCAGAGGACTCCTAGAAGAACGCACAGAAACCATTCAACATCAACAACAGAAACAACTTATTGGAGCTGTAAAACATTTACATTTTACATTTACGTCATTTAGCAGACACTCTTATCCAGTGCGACTTACAGGAGCAATTAGGGTTAAGTGCCTTGCTGCAGTGCACATAGACACATTTTTCACCTAGTCAGCTAGGGGATTTGAACCAGCAACCTTTCGGTTACTGACCCAACGCTCTTAACCGCTAGGCTACCTGCCGCCCAATATTTCCCATAATAATTCCTATATGCCCCTATACTATATTCCCCATTATCATAAAGATCACATATGAAAGTTATTTGATGCCACAGACAGACCTTCCGAAGCTGTCCTTTCTGTTGAAGTCTGCCCCTGTGTTGAGCAGCAGATTCAGACAGTCCAGGTTCCTGGTAACAAGATATCAAGTTCAGAAAGGCCCTCGTACATCTGAGCTATCAGGTGAATGGTAACAAGATATCAAGTTCAGAAAGGCTCTCGTACATCTGAGCTATCAGGTGGATGGTAACAAGATATCAAGTTCAGAAAGGCTCTCGTACATCTGAGCTATCAGGTGGATGGTAACAAGATATCAAGTTCAGAAAGGCCCTTTCACATCTGAGCTATCAGGTGGATGGTAACAATGAGAACCTTAAAGAAAAGAGAAACCCGTACACTGCTCTTGCTAGTATCACTGTTTTTATAATGCTAATAAAAGCAATAATAAAAAGTGATACTAGCAAGAGCAGTTTGCAGGTTTCTCTTCTCTTTCAAGAAGATATAAAGACAATTTAGACCAGAGCGCAAGTCAATACCACCATGGCATGGAACCACATTATACAGAAATTATACTGCACTAATGATCTATACGATTTTTTTATACTGCTAAACAATGTGAAATGTAAGAGTGTGAATATGTGTTTGTTCTTTCTGGTGGCTTTCCAGTTCATGAACTAAATATTCCTTGGTGTAAAGCCTGGACCAGTCCACTCACCCAACAGCTGCTGCAGCATGTAAACAGGTCCTTCCAAAGTCGTCAGGGGTGTCTATATCAAAGCCTGATGAGAGGAGCTTCCGACAGCAGTCAGAGAACCCACTGAGAGCAGACAGGTGGAGGCGGAACATCCCATGGACGCCTCGCCTGCAACACATTTTTACATTTTAGACTTTAAGCAGACACTCTTATCCAGAGCGACTTACAGTTGATTCAGCTAAGATTGGAAACAGCACCACATCACAGTCCTCATTAAACCCCACAGCAGATCAACACATCAGCATGCTGCAATGCCCTGTCTATCAACCCCCACACACCACAATGTGTTGAGCATAGTCTCCAAGCGGGAATTCGGTCAATGACAGAATTGCAGATGCATGTTGCATTTTTGCTGGAAACTGTGTGTGTTCTCACTTGGCTGTGTCAGCTCCGTTCGTGATGAGTGTATTGATGAGTAACTCATGGCCGTAGCGAGCAGAGATGTGCAGAGGTGTGTTTCCATTCTTTTCTTCACAGTCGATCTCAGCACCTACAGAACACACACACACACACACACACACACACACACACACACACACACAGACACACACACACACACATACACACACACAGACACACACACACGTCAACCACTTGACCCTAGAGGCCTCATGAAGCTTCATGTTCAACCACATTGCAAGTAACATTGCTCTGTGCCAGTGAATCATGGTTTGAAGACAAAAGACAATGCTGAAGAGCCTACTGGTTCATATATATTCAGTTGAGAGCATTCACAGCGACTCACCATTCTGGATGATGGCTTGAGATCTGGAGAAGCGTCCGTGGATGGCCGTCATGTGGAGGGGGGGTCTTTCCATCTTTACTCTGCAGATAGAAAGACAAAGATGGTTCACACGGCAGTCTGTGCTGCTGACCACAGGCAAAATCAAACACGTATTGGAGGAGCGCTTGATGGCATTTAGTTTGCATTGTTAGGCCTATTCCATTGGTATTTGAATGTAGACCAGGGCCAAATACTAAGCCATGTGCTGCGTCAGTGTGTGCGTCCCAAATGGCACCCTATTTATAAGTACACTACTTTTTGAACCAAAGTAGTGTACTTATAAAGGGAACAGGGTGCCATTTGGGGCACAGGCAGTGTCATCAAGGCTCCTTGCTCTATGGGCCCCTGGTCAAAAGTAGTGCACTACATAGGGAATAGGGTGTTATTTAGTTCAGACACAGTGTTGGTCATCCGGTCTCCTCACCTTGATGTTGACGAGGGCCCCGTTGCCCACCAGCAGCTCCAGGCAGAGCGCCCCATGGCGCGAGGCGGCCGTGAAGTGGAGTGGGGCGAAACCCTTCTCGTACACCTGGTTCACGTTGGCGCCACACTCGATCAGCTCATTCACCACCACATCATGCCCGTTGTAGCATGCCACGTGGAGGGGGGTGTTACCGTACCCATTGGGATAATTTATCTGGAGGGAGCAAGGGAGGGAAAAGAGTGGAGAGAGAGAGAGAGGGGGGGGAGAGAGAGAACAAAACAATACATTCCTGATCAGGTCACTTGGTTCTGAAAACCCCCTGGTCCAACCTCTCTCTCTTCATTACTTGGTTATGAAAAACCCCTGGTCCAACCTCTCTCTCTTCATTACTTGGTTCTGAAAACCCCCTGGTCCAACCTCTCTCTCTTCATTACTTGGTTATGAAAACCCCCTGGTCCAACCTCTCTCTCTTCATTACTTGGTTATGAAAACCCCCTGGTCCAACCTCTCTCTCTTCATTACTTGGTTCTGAAAACCCCCTGGTCCAACCTCTCTCTCTTCATTACTTGGTTATGAAAACCCCCTGGTCCAACCTCTCTCTCTTCATTACTTGGTTATGAAAAACCCCTGGTCCAACCTCTCTCTCTTCATTACTTGGTTCTGAAAACCCCCTGGTCCAACCTCTCTCTCTTCATTACCTGGTTATGAAAACCCCCTGGTCCAACCTCTCTCTCTTCATTACTTGGTTCTGAAAACCCCCCTGGTCCAACCTCTCTCTCTTCATTACTTGGTTATGAAAACCCCCTGGTCCAACCTCTCTCTCTTCATTACTTGGTTATGAAAACCCCCTGGTCCAACCTCTCTCTCTTCATTACCTGGTTATGAAAACCCCCTGGTCCAACCTCTCTCTCTTCATTACTTGGTTCTGAAAACCCCCTGGTCCAACCTCTCTCTCTTCATTACTTGGTTATGAAAACCCCCTGGTCCAACCTCTCTCTCTTCATTACCTGGTTATGAAAACCCCCTGGTCCAACCTCTCTCTCTTCATTACTTGGTTATGAAAACCCCCTGGTCCAAATCACTGGCTCTAACCTCTCTCTCTTCATTACTATTATGAAAACCCCCTACACATTTGAATGCGTGTTGACTCACATCCACACCAAGGTCCAGGAGGTACTTGACCACACTGATCATTCCACTGGAGGCTGCAGAGTGGAGAGGGGTGTAGGCCTTCTTGTTTTTACAGGACACCTCTGATCCATGAGAGGCCAGCAGTTTCACCACCTCAATGTGCCCTATGGTAGAGAGAGAGGGGGAGGGATAAATAGAGAGAGAGAGAGAGAGAGAGAGAGAGAGAGAGAGAGAGAGAGAGAGAGAGAGAGAGAGAGAGAGAGAGAGAGAGAGAGGGAGGGAGATAGTAAGGGGGGTTAAGAGAGAAACAGAGATACAAACACAGAGAGATAGGCAGAGAGAGGGAGAGATAGATTAGTTTACAGTGGTACACAGCACCATAAGCAACACCTACATCATGTTAGTACAACTGAAAACATCTAATCAACCTACTTAGTACATGATTCTGACATAATAACACACTAGACGTGGCTCATACAGCTGAGCTGTGAGACTAACACACAGTCCATTCATTCATTCATTCATTGGTATAAAGGACATTAGTCAGAATGTAAATGATGTGGTAAACTCATCACCCATGTAAGCAGCCCAGTGGATTGCTCGGCGATCCTTCTTGTCAAAGGCATTAATGTTGGCTCCTCTGGAGAGAAGCAGCCTCACCATCTAACAGGGAGAGGAGAGAGAAACAAAACACAGGTTGAGGAAAACTAAACAGCAAAATCCGCTAAATCTGGCTTCAAAGCCTTCCCTTTAAAATTATATATTTTGTATTCACAATGAATGAAAGATAACATGTAAAGACATGGTACATTTCTCCCCTTTTAGTCCCCCTTTGACCTCCCCCTCCCCCAGAATGCCTCCAAACACATTTAAAAAGAAAGGGAAAGTAATTGAGTTACATGTCAGAAAACAAAACAAAAGTATACAACAACGTTACTTCAAGCAAAAATGTAATAGCCTAACAATTTCAGGTGATTAAGTGATTTTATAGGCCTATATAGCAGTAATCTCAAGGTGGGGCCAAGAGTACTAATCTGGAGGAAGTGTTTGGAGCTGTTCAAAATAGGATATCATCGGGTCCCAGGAGGAATAAAATGAGTTGGTTGACCCTCGAATGGTAACTTCATTTTTTCTCATTTTAGGAACAGCTTCAGATCTTTGAGCCAAAGAGAGGCTAAGGGAGGATTGATAGATTTCCAATCCAATAAAATCCTTCTGCGGGCTAACATGGAGGCAAAGGCAATGGCATCTAGCTGTCTATTGGTCAGAGAAGGATTGTTGTTTGGTACTCCAAAAATAGCAATTTCTGCACTAGGCTGCAACTTTATATCAAATGCTTCAGAAAGGGTTTTAAATAGTGGACAAATAATCTGCCAGACGGGGACAGGACCAGAACATGTGGGTCAAGTCCGCCAAGGAGCTTTTACACCTGTCACATGTACCATCAATATTTGGGTAGAATTTGGACAATCTGGCCTTACTGAAATGGATACGGTAAAGTACCTTAAACTGTATAAGGCTGAGCCGGGCACAAGAGGAGCTTCCATTTACCCTCAGTAAGGCATTTCACACTCAGATCGGATTTTATTAAAAGCCTCCTCTGAACAAACTCAAGCATACAACTAGGGCTGTGATGGTCATGGAACTTCAGGTGTCGGTGATTGGCGTGTCTTATGTACGTGGTCATCGACAAAACTGACAGCTGACAGGGGGGCGGGACGGACATTAGCAAAGGAAAACATTAGCGCGTTTAGGCCAGTCTTGCTCTCAAGTTTGGGGAAGCTAATTTTCTCCATGAAAAATATCAAGCATTCCATGCATCATCACATTTGCAAACTTATTTAAAAAAAATAAAAATTGTTCACCTTTATTTAACCAGGTAAGCCAGTTGAGAACAAGTTCTCATTTACAACTGCGACCTGGCCAAGATAAAGCAAAGCAGTGCGATAAAAACAACACAGAGTTACATTTGGGGTAAAAAAACATAAAGTCAAAAATACAACAGAAAATATATATACAGTGTGTGCAAATGTAGCAAGTTATGGAGGTAAGGCAATAAATAGGCTATAGTGCAAAATAATTACAATAGTATTAACACTGGAATGCTAGATGTGCAAGAGATTATGTGCAAATAGAGATACCGGGGTGCAAAAGAGCAAAATAAATAACAATATAGGGATGAGGTAGTTGGGTGGGCTAATTTCAGATGGGCTGTGTACAGGTGCAGTGATCGGTAAGGTGCTCTGACAACTGATGCTTAAAGTTAGTGAGGGAGATAAGAGTCTCCAGCTTCAGAGATTTTTGCAATTCGTTCCAGTCATTGGCAGCAGAGAACTGGAAGGAATGGCGGCCAAAGGAGGTGTTGGCTTTGGGAATGACCAGTGAGATATACCTGCTGGAGCGCAGACTACGGGTGGGTGCTGCTATGGTGACCAATGAGCTAAGATAAGGCGGGGATTTGCCTAGCAGTGATTTATAGATGGCCTGGAGCCAGTGGGTTTGACGACGAACATGTAGTGAGGACCAGCCAACAAGAGCGTACAGGTCACAGTGGTGGGTAGTGTATGGGGCTTTGGAGACAAAACGGATGGCACTGTGATAGACTACATCCAGTTTGCTGAGTAGAGTGTTGGAGGCTATTTTGTAAATGACATCGCCGAAGTCAAGGATCGGTAGGATAGTCAGTTTTACGAGGGCATGTTTGGCAGCATGAGTGAAGGAGGCTTTGTTTGCGAAATAGGAAGCCGATTCTAGATTTAACTTTGGATTGGAGATTCTTTATGTGAGTCTGGAAGGAGAGTTTACAGTCTAAACAGACACCTAGGTATTTGTAGTTGTCCACATACTCTAGGTCATACCCGTCGAGAGTGGTGATTCTAGTCGGGTGGGCGGGTGCCAGCAGCGTTCGATTGAAAAGCATACATTTAGTTTTACTAGTGTTTAAGAGCAGTTGGAGGCTACTGAAGGAGTGTTGTATGGCATTGAAGCTCGTTTGGAGGTTTGTTAACACAGTGTCCAATGAAGGGCCAGATGTATACAAAATGGTGTCGTCTGCGTAGAGGTGGATCTGAGAGTCACCAGCAGCAAGAGCGACATCATTGATATACACGGAGAAAAGTGTCGGCCCAAGAATTGAACCCTGTGGCACCCCCATAGAGACTGCCATAGGTCCAGACAACAGGCCCTCCGATTTGACACACTGAACTCTATCTGAGAAGTAGTTGGTGAACCAGGCGAGGCAGTCATTTGAGAAACCAAGGCTATTTAGTCTGCCAATAAGAATGCGGTGGTTGACAGAGTCGAAAGCCTTGGCCAGGTCGATGAAGACGGCTGCACAGTACTGTCTATTATCAATTGCGGTTATAATATCGTTTAGGACCTTGAGCGTGGCTGAAGTGCACCCATGACCAGCTCGGAACTTATGTAAAATAGCTGACTATTCCTAATGTGATTAGTAAATTGGATAGTCATAATTTAGGCTAATAATATAACTCAATCACAGGCTGTTCAATGCAGCGGGTGGTGGAGTAGGTTTCTTTTCACTGGAAAAATGTGGCCTTTTATTATTTTAAAATCACGCAATTCTACTACACTTTATATGACTAGAGAGATTAGCAGAATCTTTTTCAACACGACTTTCAAGTGGCACTGACCCAGTGATAAAGACAGTGAATATGCACACTCACCGGGGATATAGCCGATGCCAATAATACTGTTCCCTCAATTAAGTTGAGGATTTTGATCATTAAAAAATACATTAGTATTTTCATCTTCTTCTCTTTGAAGCAATAAGCCAATTGCTTTCCAAACTGTTTTCCCTCCATTGTATTTTGAAAAATTGCGATATGCCTGGTTGAGCCTCTCTTTCACTGACATTCACAACTCAACAGTCATCTATTTGGAAGCCTATTCGCCGCACCCGCTGCCTTCCGACAGGCTACGCGATTTAAAACAATCCAGAAGAAGCTAATGATCATGCTTTCTGGTATAGTATACACACGTAACATGTAGGATTCCCAGAATATGTTCTATATTCTCATTATTAACTCATTATAATCAGTGGTTTAATTAGAGTATGATTGGCTAAATAAAACAATGGGCCTATGTTAATGCAACATTAAGTGATTCAAGGAAACTAGCCTATTTTGTTTGTTTATTTGCTCGGGCATCTGAATTACAATTATTCATGAACAATAATTTTGCATAGCTTATTCTTTTAACATTGAATAGCCTATAAATGGTTATTACAGCTTAGTTATTAAAACTTAATTTCTCACAAGAATGAGGTTGTGAATTGGGAGGTTCAGCTCGGTCTGGGCCTTACTAGGTCCCTCTTTTAAATCGCCAGCTCTGCTAAAAAGTGCCCACCAGAGTTCTACATAGGCCTAGAACACGGCCTGTGCTCTGGCTTCACATTGATGGTGACAGCGAGATGGAGATTGTGGCCAAAGCAATTTAGCCAAGGCCAGTTCAGTTGCCTCACTTCAGCCACAATGTTGGCCCTGTTGTCTGTGGCGATACAGGACATTAGATTTTCGTCAAGGGCCCAGTCAAGGAATTCCGGAATGTAGGTTGTTTCCAAACAGTTGGATTTCAGTGTCCAGTCTTTCGTCAGATAGTGCACTGTTAGGTTCATGTAAGGAGTCATATTTACACTTGACCACATGTCCATATTCAGTGCAAAAATAAACAAATCTACGTCCTTTAGCTCTGCCTTGTCACGGTGCTGTGTATGGGTGTGGTGTAGAATCAGGCGCAGGCAGCAGAGGGTAAGTCCAACAAGACTTTACTGAGCACGAAAATTAATCCAAAACAGCCCGGAGGCAAAAGACGCACACAGGCGTAAAATACAAGCGCACACACAGGTGCGTAAATCTCTCCTCACAAAACGAGGAGGAAGCTCAGGAAAAATAGCGTACCGACACGGGTAGCGCAACCACGACACGAACAATCACACACAACACAAACCTAACAACAAGGAAACTAAATAGGGTGCTAAATGAGACCTAACACAAAACAGGTGTGACTAACAGACAAAACCAAACAAACAAGAAACATCGAGCGGTGGCAGCTAGAACTCCGGAGACGACGACCGGCGAAACCTGCCCGAACAAGGAGGAGGAGCCGCCTCGGCCGAAACCGTGACAGTACCCCCCCCTTGACGCGCGGCTCCAGCCGCGCGCCGCCTCCGGCCTCGGGGACGACCAGGGGGACGCGGAGCAGGGCGCGTAGGATGACCACGATGGAATTCGGTCATCAGGGACGGATCCAGAATGTCCCTCCTTGGCACCCAGCACCGCTCCTCCGGACCGTACCCCTCCCACTCCACGAGATATTGGAGACCCCCCATCCGGCGTCTCGAATCCAGGATGGTCCGAACCGTGTACGCCGGAGCCCCCTCGATGTCCAACGGGGGCGGAGGAGTCTCCTCAATCTCAAAGTCCTGGAGTGGACCAGCTACCACCGGCCTGAGGAGAGACACATGGAACGAGGGGTTAATATTCTTGTAATCAATAGGTAGTTCTAACCTGTAACTCACCTCGTTCAATCTCCTCAGGACTTTAAAAGGCCCCACAAACCGCCGACCCAGCTTCCGGCAGGGCAGGCGGAGGGGCAGGTTTCTGGTTGAGAGCCAGACTCGATCTCCAGGTGCGTACACTGGCCCCTCACTGCGGTGTAGGTCGGCGCTCGTCTTCTGTCGACGTATGGCACGCTGCAGATGGACGTGTGCAGCGTCCCCACGTCTCCTCCGAGCGCCGCACCCACTCATCCACAGCAGGGGCCTCGATCTGGCTCTCATGCCATGGTGCCAGAACCGGCTGGTACCCTAATACACACTGAAAAGGGGTTAGTTGGGTGGAGGAGTGGCGGAGAGAGTTCTGTGCCATCTCGGCCCAGGGCACATATCTCGCCCACTCCTCCGGCCGGCCCTGACAATATGACCTCAGAAACCTACCCACATCCTGGTTGACTCGTTCAACCTGCCCATTACTCTCCGGGTGGTAACCCGAGGTAAGGCTCACCGAGACCCCCAAACGTTCCATAAATGCTCTCCAGACTCTGGAGGTAAACTGGGGGCCTCGATCGGACACTATATCCTCGGGCACCCCGTAATGCCGGAAGACGTGAGTAAATAGAGCCTCAGCGGTCTGTAGGGCCGTAGGAAGACCCGGCATGGGAAGGAGACGACAGGCCTTCGAGAACCGATCCACAACGACCAGGATGGTGGTATTCCCCTGTGAGGAGGGAAGATCGGTAACAAAATCCACCGAGAGGTGAGACCAGGGTCGTTGTGGAACGGGCAGGGGCTGTAATTTACCCCTGGGCAAGTGTCTGGGCGCCTTACACTGGGCACATACTGAGCAGGAGGAGACATAAACCCTCACATCCCTGGCTAACGTTGGCCACCAGTACTTCGTACTAAGGCAGTGCACCGTCCGGCCAATACCCGGATGTCCAGAGGAGGGGGACGTGTGAGCCCAATAAATCAGCCGATCCCGGACCTCGAGCGGGACGTACACCCGACCCACCGGACACTGTGGAGGACTAGGCTCGGTGCGTAACGCCCGCTCGATCTCCGCATCGACCTCCCACACCACCGGTGCCACCAGACAAGACTCCGGTAGTATGGGAATGGACTCCACGCACCTCTCCTCCGTGTCATACCGACGGGACAGAGCATCTGCCTTCCCGTTCTGGGACCCAGGGATGTAAGTGATCTTGAACACAAACCGGGCGAGAAACATAGTCCATCGAGCCTGGCGAGGATTCAGTCTCCTAGCTGCCCGAATGTACTCCAGGTTACGATGGTCGGTCAGAATGAGGAAAGGGTGCTGAGCCCCCTCAAGCCAATGCCTCCACACCTTTAGGGCCTGTACTACGGCTAACAGCTCCCTGTCCCCTACGTCATAATTCCGCTCCGCCGGACTGAGCTTCTTAGAATAAAAAGCACAGGGGCGGAGCTTAGGTGGTGTACCGGATCGTTGAGAAAGAACTGCCCCGATACCGGCCTCAGACGCGTCCACCTCAACTTGGAAGGGTAAAGTGGGATCCGGGTGCGCCAACACCGGGGCCGAGGTAAACAGGTCCTTCAGTCTCCCAAAGGCCCTGTCCGCCTCAGCTGACCACTGCAAGCGCACCGGACCCCCCTTCAGAAGAGACGTTATGGGAGCTGCCACCTGTCCAAAACCCCGGATAAACCTCCGGTAGTAATTCGCAAAACCCAAGAACCGCTGCACCTCTTTAACCGTAGTTGGGGTTTGCCAATTACGCACGGCGGACACTCGGTCCACCTCCATTCTCACCCCTGACGCAGACAACTGGTAACCCAAAAAGGACACTGACTCCTGGAAGAACAGACATTTCTCAGCTTTGACATACAGGTCATGCTCCAACAGTCTCCTCAATACCCTGCGCACCAGGGCTACATGCTCGGCCCGAGTAGCACTGTACACAAGAATATCATCTATGTACACCACTACTCCCTGCGCCTGCATGTCCCGGAAAAGTTTGTCTACAAACGATTGGAAGACTGATGGAGCATTCATTAACCCATATGGCATGACGAGATACTCGTAATGGCCGGATGTAGTACTAAATGCTGTCTTCCACTCATCGCCCTCCCTAATGGGCACCAAGTTATATGCGCTCCTGAGATCCAATTTTGTGAAGAACCTTGCCCCGTGTAAGGACTCCGTCATGGTCCCAATCAGAGGAAGTGGATAGCTGTACTTCACCGTCACCTGATTGAGACCGCGGTAATCAATACACGGCCGCAAACCTCCATCCTTTTTCTTCACAAAAAAGAAGCTCGAGGACGCGGGAGAAGTGGAGGTCCGTATGTATCCCTGTCTCAGAGACTCGGCAATGTAAGTCTCCATTGCCCTTTTCTCCTCCTGTGACAAAGGATACACATGGCTCCGCGGAAGCGCTGCTCCTGTCTGGAGGTCTATCGCACAATCCCCTTGTCTATGAGGTGGCAACTGTGCCGCTCTGGTCTTACTGAACACGAGCGCCAAATCCTCATACTCAGGAGGAATGTGCAGTGCTGGCATCTGGTTCGGACTCTCCACCGAGGTCGCCCCTACGGAAACACCCAGACATAACCCCTCACACTGAGCAGACCACCCTTTAAGAGCTTTCTCTCGCCACGAAATAGTAGGATCATGGGTCATCAACCAGGGAAGCCCCAGTACCACCGGATACGCAGGAGAGTCGATAAGATAGAGTTGAATCGTCTCCTCATGACCCCCCTGCGTCATCATCCTAAGTGGCGCTGTGACCTCCCCAATCAACCCAGATCCTAACGGACGACTATCTAGGGCATGTACAGGAAAGGGTTTTTCGACTGGAAGGAGGGGAATCCCTAACTTAACACAGAATCTCCGGTCTACAAAATTCCCAGCTGCGCCTGAATCGACTAGCGCCTTATGCTGGGACCGAGGTGCAACCTGTGGGAAACAAACAGGTAAGGTAAAGTGAACGACAGAAAGCTCTGGGTAAGTAGGGCGCCTACTCACCTGGGTGGACTCCCCACTGTATGACCTGCTCTCTCCCTCACCAGGGGACACTCCCCAGCACCTAGCCGCGGTGTGCCCTCCGCGCCCACACTTGGTGCAGGAGACTGCCCCCCTCGGGCTCCTACCTCTTCTCCCTCTAGCGCCAGCACCTCCAAGCTCCATCGGACACTGCTCGGAGGCGCTGGAGGGTGGAATGGGGGGCCCCCACCTGGGACGTCCGCGGGTCGCCAGCAGGTTGTCCAGTCTAATGGCCATGTCCACCAGCTGGTCAAAGGTTAGTGTAGTGTCCCTGCAGGCTAACTCCCTGCGGACGTCCTCCCGAAGGCTGCATCTGAAGTGGTCTATGAGGGCCCTCTCATTCCACCCCGCATCAGCCGCTAGAGTCCGGAACTCCAGTGCAAACGCCTGAGCGCTCCTCATCCCCTGTCGGAGGTGGAATAGACGTTCCCCCGCCGCTCTCCCCTCTGGTGGATGGTCGAAGACCGCACGGAAGCGACGGGAGAACTCCGCATAGGTGACTGTGGCGGCGTCTATTCCCCTTCACTCGGCGTTGGCCCACTCCAACGCCTTGCCGGTGAGACAGGAGATGAGGGCGGAAACGCTCTCGTATCCCGAGGGCGCCGGGTGTATGGTGGCAATGTAGAGCTCCACTTGTAGGAGGAACCCCTGACACCCGGCAGCGGTGCCGTCGTACGCCCTCGGGAGCGAGAGCCGAATCCCACTGGGTTCCGGTCGATGGACGGGCTGGTTGTCCGGTGGTGAAGGTGATGGTGTGATAGGTGGGGCTATGGGAACCCCGCTGGTCTCCCATCGACGAAGGGTGTCCATGACGCCCTCCAAGGCGTGCCCGATACGGTTGATCCGGTGCTCGTGTCCAAGGAGACGCTCCTCCATGGGGTCGACGGGTGCTCCTGCTGATTCCATTATGTGGTGTGTGATTCTGTCACGGTGCTGTGTATGGATGTGGTGTAGAATCAGGCGCAGGCAGCAGAGGGTAAGTCCAACAAGACTTTACTGAGCACGAAAATTAATCCAAAACAGCCCGGAGGCAAAAGACGCACACAGGCGTAAAATACAAGCGCACACACAGGTGCGTAAATCTCTCCTCACAAAACGAGGAGGAAGCTCAGGAAAAATAGCGTACCGACACGGGTAGCGCAACCACGACACGAACAATCACACACAACACAAACCTAACAACAAGGAAACTAAATAGGGTGCTAAATGAGACCTAACACAAAACAGGTGTGACTAACAGACAAAACCAAGCAAACAAGAAACATCGAGCGGTGGCAGCTAGAACTCCGGAGACGACGACCGGCAAAACCTGCCCGAACAAGGAGGAGGAGCCGCCTCGGCCGAAACCGTGACATGCCTGAACCTCCCCCTTCACCTTGTTGAACAAGGTAGGGACCGCTGTTTGAGACAAATACTTTCTCCCCGGTAACTCGTATAGTCTGTCAAATTTCCAGAGCATTTTTTTGAAGGCGGGTTTCTCCACCGTTCGTAAAGGCACCATTCCTATGACTAAATAACGAGTTCCAGTGTCTGGCAGTGCTCGCCACTTATCGGTGTCCCGTTTGTGGTGCTGGAATTCTTAGTAGGTAGCCTATGGGTTTTGCGCATATTCTGCAAACAGGCTGGCCAAGTCATCTGGTTCTCCATCGTCGTTAGGTGTGAAACTGAAATGTGCCCAAACAGGTTGTTATGTTTTTTTTTTGCTATGAGAGCCATCTTTTTCACCTCACTCCTCTGATCTACTGTAACAATGAAAAAGGTCAGAGGTGAAGGTCAGAGGTCAGAGGCTACCCACCCACCCCCAGCCTGTAGGCTATAGATCTAGAGGTACTATAGTTACCCCCGGTCCCCACTTTTCACCTCACCCCCCCCTCTTCAATTAACCTGAATTGACCTTCAAAGATTCTCTCCTATTCGCGCATAGAGCAGATTTGGTGATTGCGGTGCATCAAAAGATAGTCCATCTATTAAACTGTCTATATCTCCTCCAACTAAGTCAGCAAAACAATACCATATAATCAATAGTTAACACTCCCGCTATGGATAAAGTATATCTACATTAAAATAAAGGTGATAAAACATTTTATGGAGAGAAAATCATACTTCTTTTTGGTTTTGACGGTAATTTTATTTTCATGGTGTTCTTCATCCAAAACCGTCAATGTCACGGTTATCCAATTACCGTCACAGCCCTACATTCAACCATTGTAAGTAATCGGATGCACAGTAAGCTCAACATGGGGATAGGACAGGTATAAAGTGTAGACTACAGTGTGTAATCATGTCCATGCTAATTGCTAACCTCCTGGTGTCCACTGAAGGCTGCATGGTGCAGCGCCGTGCGCCCGGCCCGGTCTGACACGTTCACGTTGCTGAGGAGAGGGACCAGGGCCTCGGCACAGCGGACTGCCTTATTGGCCGCAGCGATGTGGAGCGGCGTTTGCCAGTTCTTGTCCCTGGCGTTCACATCAGCAGAGTGTTTCAATAACACCTGGACAGCCTCCTACAGGAACACAGTTCAAATAATAATAATAATATGCCATTAACAGACGCTTTTATCCAAAGCGACTTACAGTCATGCGTGCATACATTTTTGTGTATGGGTGGTCCCGGGGATCGAACCCACTACCTTGGCGTTACAAGCGCCGTGCTCTACCAGCTGAGCTACAGAGGACCACAGTCCAAAGCTGAACAAATCATGTTCAACTTTGTTTAAAGTGCATTTAAAAATCACAACACACTTAACAGTCAAACACATATGCACAGGAGTGTGTGTGAGGGCTGACAGTATCAGTACACGTACCTCACTGCAGGAAGCCAAGGCCCGGTGCAGAGGAGTGAGCCACTTGTTGTCTTTGGCATTTACTCTGGCTCCTGGGACACAGACAGAAAAACAGGTGACAGACCGACAGGGGGACAGACCGACAGGGGACACATTCAGTGCCTAACAACACACTATACAATACAAGTAAAATGATATACAACATAATTCTGACAAAATAAATGACATACCTGTACACGAAAAGACAACACACAATAGCTTAGCCCTTGGTGCAGCCACAGCTCTCGGGCACCTGCGTGAGCACATAGAAACTCACTGTCTAATCAGAGACTTCAACACATTAGTTCCCACAATGAGTTCATCAACCTGCCCATCAACAATAAATACTGGGACTACATAACAGAAGCCATAAAGTTGCATTTTTAAGTCACACATGCCCACTGGGCTAGTTTGTTCCCACCACAACCCACCAGGATGATGTCTGAAGGAGCTAGAAAGTTCCCCTCTACCACTCCTGCCTCCCTCAACCGAGGTACAATATCTGCGCGCAGAGTAGTAGCCATGGACCCACTATCTAACATCCCCTTCAGCTCAACTTTATCCTGTACTAGCACAGTGGTGTAAAACAAACTGTCATTCTGAGTAATTCTCATTGTGTTCTGAAAAATGACTGTGTTGTTCTTGGGTACTGACTCACAAAAGTAAGAATAAACAGATTGGATATCATCATCAGTGGAGGAAAAATAAGAATGCCCCACATTGCCCTCCTCAGAACGGAGGCTTTCTAGTTTTCCTGAGACCTGCCAGTCTGTCCACATCCAGGGTTCTGTCGCTGCCCAGCCTCACTACAGTCAAAGCTCATGTGGCCCGGAGAAAAGCACTTGACGCACAGCTGGTGCATCTGACAGTGAGCTTTGGTCCAGTGATTAGTGCTTCCACAGTCAGCGCACTCATGCTGACGTTTGTGGAACTGTTTACGGGGCCCTCTACATTTAACATGTTTAAGTCATTTAGCAGACGCTTTTATCCAGAGCGACTTACAGTTAGTGCATACGTTATTTTTATTTTTTCATACCCCCCGTGGGAATCGAACCCACAACCCTGGCGTTGCAAACACCATGCACTACGAACTGAGCCGGCCATTCCCTCCACTACCCTAGGCGATGCTGGTCCAATTGTGCGCCGCCCCATGGGTCTCCCGGTCGCGGCCGGCTACGACAGAGCCTGGATTCAAACCAGGATCTCTAGTGGCACAGCTAGCACTGCGATGTAGTGCCTTAGACCACTGTGCCACTCACAGACTGAGTATTGCTGAGTATTGCTGACCAGAGCCTTCTCTAACAAAGTCAAAATTTTCTTTAATGTCCCACCCTCAGATACAGATGATGCCTGGTCTGGTTCACGGCCACATTGAGAAAAAGATGACACATTAGGTCTTTTCACAGGACCCACTCCCTCCTGAGGGCAGTCAAAAACAGCAGCAACCTGCTGTGAAAGTTGTGTTCTACATGCTTTACGTTCCCTTAACAGTTCATCCAACCGATCCTGTACCTCACTGGCTGTCCAGTCACGAATGGGTTTGCTCTTGAACACTTGGGCCAACTCTTTATCAGGACAGTTGCGTACAAACATGACTGCCAACTCTGAGCACTGATTGGGTAAGGTCCTGCCCTCACTCACAAGGTACTGTTCGGCTGCCTCTGCAGCTTTGTTAAGCCTAATCCAGAAATCTATTGGACCCTCATTAGCATATGGTTTGATTGAATAGAAATCAGCTAATGGCATACCTGAGCAGACAGTATCCCCAAAGTGTTGCTTGAAAACACTGAACACCGCCTTAACATCTGTGACAACAAGGTTGTTACGCTTCCAGACTTTGGTCACATCACGTGCCCTCCCCATGAGCCTAGACATCACCTCCCCAACATTCCCAGACCCAGTGTAACCCCTCTTCTCTAGGTAGACTTCCATTAACTCCTCCCACTCCAGGACAGAGTACTTATCTGAGCCATCACCCCTAAAAAGAGGTGGAGCACTAACATCTGACTTCACAACCAGATTCAGCTTGGACGCATCAATAAAGGTTGACCCACACTGCTCAGGCAGGGGAAACTGCTGGGGTTGGTGAGGGGGACGGGCAGGAGAAAGACTTGAAACCCCAGGCTGCAGTAAACTCGCTCTGATAGATTCTCCTATCTCTGAACCAATCTGCTTAATAAGGTCACTAAGCTGACTCGGAGGCGTCCCATTATCACCGAGTACTGTGGATGATGGTACATCAAAAGACAGAGGTGGGATACCCTGGTCAGGTGGAACAAACAGCCTACCCCTCCCAGTGCTTGCAAACTCAGGACTAGCAAACGCTCTACTCCCAGGAGCTGAATGTACAATTGGTGTAAATGGAAGGACACCCCTCCCTCTACCCACACTAAAATCCACAGCATAACACGTCTTATGGATTTGAGAATCTTCCATGGCTCAACAGAGCACTAAAATACAATGTAATTTAGTGCATTCAAATACCCCAAAAAATTAATGCAATAAACAAATTCATCCAAAACATACAAATAAGCACGAATACCTGTATCTAATGAATATGCTACATTCACTTTCACTGTTTACAGTATATATTCACTTACAGTAAGCCATCAACAAATTCACATGCGCAGGTCGTGCACCTCATCCACATGCACAGCTCCGGCGGTCGGCTTGCCACAGGACACTGCCACAACTGGAATTCTGATGGTTGGATAATTTTTATTCGACCTGCACACGAAGAGACAACACACAATATGTTAGCTCTTGGTGCAGCCACAGCTCTCGGGCACCTTGCTAGTTGAAGGTCAGGCAAAAATGAACAGGTGCTTTATGCACACATTCAGTGCCTAACAACACACTATACAATACAAGTAAAATGATATACAACATAATTCTGACAAAAATAAATGACATACCTGTACACGAAGAGACAACACACAATAGCTTAGCCCTTGGTGCAGCCACAGCTCTCGGGCACCTGCGTGAGCACATAGAAACTCACTCAAACACTGACCCAAATACTCCCGAGTTACAATAGGTACCCTAATTAGCGAGCTCGGTGAAAGTTGTTAACATACATCTTTATATTGTCCACATTGTAACAAAACCTGTAGTTGCGTAACAGCACTTTGTGTAACTTTACCACAGTTTTATATCGACAAATTACGGCGCCAAGGACAACATACCTTGCTAGTTGAAGGTCAGGCAAAAGAGAACAATAAGAGGGTACATAAATACAGATAACCCGCGATGGACCAAACCAAAATATACACAACTTTTACAATTAGGTGTATTTGCAATATAGATACATAAAAATGTTTGTACACCAAAAAATAACATTAGCTATGCAGCTGTAATTAAATAAAGAAACCACATTGAATTATTATTATTATTAACTTATTAACATCCCCTCTTGACCTGGCCTACTTGAACTGCCCTTGTGTGCAATTTGGTGCATAATCTAGGGGAACAACATCACACTACTACACATATAATTCAAGTCATACCTTTATTGTCATTCATGCTCTTATTTTTAACCTAGTAGTTTTGCAAAAGTGTAACCTGCGTCAATTCTAGGAAATATTGGAATAACGTGCTTAAGAGGAGCCCTGACACGCACAACAGGATAACACAACTACCACATTTTCAATTGACAATCATTGATTTAAATGGATGTGGTCAATAGATTTGTATAGGCATATATACTAATTTAATTTAACTTGTAAGCCAAGGTTGGATTAGTAGGTCTATGCAACATGCACCTGGATAACCGCGTCATGAATCGGAACGGGCTCCAACGTCCTCATATACACATTATGACAAAATAAAGATCTTAATATTTCACGAAATAAAGACATAGAAGAAAACAGGTTCTAGAAACTCAATTTCTCCATGGCAATAGAATGTAAACATGTAAATTGCGCCAAACATATCCAAATATCGCCTACAACTCAATTCTCAGCGCAGCATATTGGACGACTCCACAGGCATTGATCATTCGCGACTTTAAGTCATTCCTGTTATCTCTAGAGCATCCCGTATATTTATAGCGCTGCATTTCGTCCCCCCTCTGACCATGGATAGGGTTGGGAGCATTCCTGAGTTCACTTATGGTCCCACTAAGGTAATCTTAGGAGATATTCCTTTTGGCATACTGTAAATGCCTGTGCATAATGTACCTAATAAAGCATAATTGTTTTAATTATCTTCAAAGGAATTCTGTAGAAGCAGCCTTTATTTTCAGACTCTGCAGGCCTGCTGGGAGGAAGCATATTACAATAAACAGGTAAGATTCATCCCACAAAAAAAGTAACCACAGAAAAAAAGAGATAGATTTAATCCCAAAACAAGAGTTTTATTTCAAGACAGTTTAGAGAAGATGGTCATAAGAGTTTTTAATATGACTTGCAAATTGTGAGACATGAGCAGTTGTGAAATGAGGCCCTTCTGAAAGCACATTATATGGTCTTTAGTGGCACGGTCTCACACCTTACCTCATCTTGCAGAAGAAGTTCATGGTCCACTATCTGCTGCTCCAGAGTCGAGGCCAGGTCTCGCCCCATGTCACCATGGAGCACATGAGCGACTGGCTGGTGTCTCAGGGCAAAAAATCCCTTAGGGAGAGGTGAGTACCACGTCAGCTCTCACCTTCACTGCCATTCTCTGTCACCAGCAGCACTCCAGGAGGTGTGGGTAAAATAAACAACAGATCAATAGGAAGCCAGGAAAGTTGAAATGCTTTGTGTTTTATTTGAAGGGTGTGGAAGGAAACCCTGGAGGAGGGGAACGAACTCGCTCGGCTGGTAAGAGAATGAGAGTTAGAGACTTAGACTATCAGTCAGTGAGCTCCTTTCTAGCCTTTCAACAACTAGTCAGTACAGCAGAATATATCTGTTGTGAAATTACACTAATGGGACTTCCTGTTTCCTACGGCAGACCTGGGAAGTAAACACCTGCCTAAAAATGATTGACATGGAGCACAAGGCTGTCTGCAAGCTCCGCCGCTCTATGCACACCACCTCTCCAGCTGGCGCTGACATGTGAGTTCCATGTACTGCCCTGCATACAGCTTGCTCCATTCATCTACACATCTGGAGCTATGCAGAAAATAACTAGGGCAGTGTTCTCTGTGTGAACATTGCACATCGTTTAGCGTTCTCTGCTGCTTTTTGTTGATTTCAGCGACCCCAAGGTCCACATCATCGTGGAGAGAGCTGTGAGGAGCATTCTGGACAAGCTGTCCAATAAGCCCTGTAGCAACCTGCTCAGCCCATCCCAGGTGGTGGTGGAGCTGGTGCCCAGGATCCTCCTGGCCCTGTGGCTTCAGCCAGAGGAAGGCCATTCAGATCACCCCATCCTCCTAAGCGGGATGGCTGTGAGTATGGTGGTGGCCGTAGGGGAGAAGCTCTCCAACACGTTGAAGGCCTCTTCTCCTCACACCCCTTTCTCCCGGGCTGCTGCTTTTGACTCTGTGAGGTCGATCCTCGGGAGAATCAGCCAGTCCTTCTCCCTGGATGACCTCAAGACCCCTTTTTTTATGAGCTCTGTCTGTGCCTTTGTGGCGGACGAGGTGAAAAGCTACTTCCAGCCTACTGCAGACACCCTGCGAGTTCCCCTGTCCTAGTGGTGGCCTTCTCCGCCACACTACCAGCTGATATCCAAGCAGGTGAGTAGCACTCATAGAAAGCACTCTGACAGATGCCTTTTGTCATGACATCCTGGTGCCTTGTAGTAGTAGAGCCAATCAGGATTTTAATTGTCACCCCTAACACAGATGCAGACCAGGCTTCTTCCCACCTGGAGGATGTGGAAATCCCCCATAACACAGAGGCAGACCCAGCTTCTTCCCACCCGGAGGTTGTGGACATCACCCCTAACACAGAGAAAGACCCGGCTTCTGCCCACCTGGAGGTTGAGGGATTCACCCCTAACACAGAGTTTGACCCAGCTTCTCCCCACCTAGATGTTGTTGACATCACCCGTAGCAGAGAGGAAGACCCGGCTTCTTCCTACATAGTGGTTTTGGACATCACCCCTAACACAGAGGCACACCTGGCTTCTTCCCACCTGGAGGTTGCTGACAAAACCCGTAGCACAGAGGCAGACCCAGTATCTTACCACCTGGAAGTTGAGGACATCACCCCTAACACAGAGGCACACCTGGCTTCTTCCCATCAGGAGCTTGTGGACATCACCCCAAACACAGAGGCAGACCCGGGTTCTTCCCACCTAGAGATTGCGGTCATCAACCCTAACAAAGAGGCACACCTGGCTTCTTCCCACATGGAGGTTGTGAACGTCACCCCTAACACAGAGGCTGAGACGGCTTCTACCCACCTGAAGTTTGTGGACATCACCCCTAACACAGAGTCAGACCCTGCTTCTTCCCACCGTATGGTTGTTGACATCACCCATAACTCAGAGGCAGACCCAGCATCTTCCCACCTGGAGGTTGTGGACATCACCCCTAACACAGAGGCAGACACGGCTTCTTCTCACCTGGAGGTTGTGGACATCACCCCTAACAAAGAGGCACACCTTGCTTCTTCCCACCTGGAGGTTGTGGACATCACCCCTAACAAAGAGGCACACCTGGCTTCTTCCCACAAGGAGCTTGTGGACATCACCCCTAACACAGAGGCTGAGACGGCTTCTACCCACCTGAAGTTTGTGTTCATCACCCCTAACACAGAGTTAGACCCGGCTTCTTCCTATCAGGAGGTTGTGGAAACCACCCCTAACACAGAGACAGACCCGGCTTCTTCCCACCTGGAGCTTGTGGACATCACCCCAAACACAGAGGCAGACCCGGCTTCTTCCCACCTAGAGATTGCGGACATCAATTCTAACAAAGAGGCACACCTGGCATCTTCCCACCTGGAGGTTGTGGACATCACCCCAAACACAGAGGCAGATCCTGCTTCTTCCCACCTGGAGTTTGTGGACATCACCCCTAACACAGATGCAGACCCGGCTTCTTCCCACCTAGAGGTTGTGGACATCACCCCAAACACAGAGGCAGATCCTGCTTCTTCCCACCTGGAGCTTGTGGACCTCACCCCTAACACAGATGCATACCCTGCTTCTTCACTCTTGGAGGTTGTGGACGTCACACCTGAAGAAAAGCCTCTCATGGTGGCCGTCTACGCCACTCTGCCATCTGACATCCAAGCAGGTGAGTAAGACTTATAGAAAGCACTCTGACAGGTGCCGTTCATCATGATAACATGTCAAGTGTTGGTCCCATGTTTCATGAGCTGAAATAAAAGATCCCATTCAACTGGCCAGTGTTTAGAACCTACGGTTTGCATTTATTTACATTCTGTCCTGCTTTTGTCCCTTTCCAGAGGATGTTGCTGTGGTCACCCTGGACGTCACCCCACACGTCACCAAGGACGTGACCCTGGATGTTCCATGCAGGGCGAGGAAAGGGGCAGTCCAGCGTTTTTTTTGCAGGCTTTGGAGGGCAGTGTGCTGCTGCGCTTGCCACAAGGAAGAGGAGGAACAATATTAATTATTCATTAGACCAGAAACAGGATTGAACCATAGACCATTAAATTCTTTGCATTATAGTTGCCTTCAATTCTGATTTTCTTCTGTTTAATTCTTAATTAATTTCAGAACATTTCTCTAAACTTTGTGGAGTAGGTTGTATAAATAAGTGGGAAACATCCCAATCGCAATTTTAATGCTTTTAATAATTAACTTATTACATTTTTTTTAGATGTATTATTTGACAAAAAAGTGGAGGGCGCGACAAAAAAACTTTAATCATCATAGAAAACTCTTGCTCACTATTAAAAATGCATTGTTTTATTTAAGCAAGGTTAAAAGATTAACGTTTCGGTCTAGTCTATGACGATATGCAAGTTGTGTTTGCCCAGTTAAAGGGCGACCCAGACTCACCCTGGTTCTTGAGGGTTGCAGACACTGAATAATTATCATTTGAAATAAATGGCACTTTTCAAGTCTTGACTAAAAATCTTTAATGAATATGAATTTAAATACAATTGACTTGAGGATCAGAGCAGGCAGGCTGACTGGCTTGCCCTGAAGGCCCTCTGCCTCTACCTCTGTGTGGTTAATCTCAGCCAAGAGGTTGTATGGGTTGTCTGTCTCTCTCTGGGTGTGAATCACTATCACTATGACCTCTCGCTCCGCCTGCCCGTTGGCCTGATTAGAAGGCTTCCCCTCTCATTCCTTGCTCACAGGAGCAGGGGTGATGGCATCCGGGGTAACCTCCTCCTCTCCTGTATCTAACCCATCTTTCTGGCTGTGAGTTCGACTGAGGTCACTCGTTCTCTCTCCCAGGGTGTTGGATAGTTTCTCCTCCTCTGTGTCTTGTGTATTTTCTACATTGTAGAATAATAGTGAAGACATCAAAACTATTAAATAACACATATGGCATCATGTAGTAACCAAAAACGTGTTACACATATCAAAATATGTTTGAGATGTGAGATTCTTCAAAGTAGCCACCCTTTGCCTTGATCACAGCTTTGTACATACAGAATAATACGAAATGTTCTGAGACCAGGTTGCGCTTTCACCTCCCCCGGTAAGAGGGGAATAAGGCAACCTCAGAGTTACATTCAAGGATACTTTATTGACACACACGGATGAAATGGACATGGAAAGGTAGTGGAATGATAGTGGTCCTGTAATGGACAGATAACAGGGGTAATGAATATGCACAATAACTGATAGCACAAGTAGAGCAACAACGCTATTAACAAAGGAAGGGCTGTATTAATGGCATAATGCTACCTGCGGAGTATTACACAACACAGTAAAACACAGAGAGGCAACTTACAATAGGCAATGGTAGTAAATATAAAGAACAACAAGTAAGAATGATATACATGTTACAAATTCACTTTGTGCACGTACACTATCCCACGGTATCTCTGTGCATTCAAATTGTCATCGATAAAATGCAATTGTATTCATTGTCCGTAGCTTATGCCTGCCCATACCATAACCCCACTGCCACCATGGGGCATTCACAACGTTGACATCAGCCAACAGCTCGCCCATACGCTGCTTTACAAGTGGTCTGAAGTCGTGAGGCCAGTTAGAAGTACTGCCAAATTCTCTAAAGCCGCCTTGGCTTATGGTTGAGAAATAAACATAAACGTATCTGGCAACAGCTCTGGTGGACATTCCTGCAGTCCGTAAGCCAATTGCACGCTGCCTCAAAACTTGAAACATCTGTGCATTGTGTTGTGTGACAAAACTGCACATTTTAGAGTGGCATTTTATTGTCCTCAGCACAAGGTGCACCTGTGTAATTATCATGCTGTTTAATCAGCTTCTTGATATGCCATATTTGTCAGGTGGATGGATTATCTTGGCAAAGGAGAAATGCTCGCTTACAGGGATGTAAACAAATTTGTGTACACAATTTGAGAAAAATAAGCTTTTTGTGCGAATGGAACATTTCTGGGATTTTTATTTCAGTTCATGAAACATGGGACCAACACTTTACATGTTGCGTTTATATTTTTGTTCAGTGTAGTTATTAGGTTGGGAGATTGGGATCCTATCTGGGCTAGCTAAAGCCAACTTCATGGTTAGTAGTATGACAGAGAAAATATAACAAGACAAATTTAAACATCACAAATCTGAGGGGGCAAGTGACCCTGTGCCCCCTTTTGGCATGACGTCTCTGCTATCAACCACATCATTCTGTCTCCGTGAATATTCAAAACAGACACATTCATTCAGGTCTGGTACTGGTCCTACCATATAGATCAGGGATGGACAATTCCAGTCCTTGGGGGTCGGAGGGGTGTCACACTTTTTCCCCATCCCTAGCAAACACAGATGATTAAACTTATTGCATTCTAAACTGAAACCCATGAGTACTTGATTATTAGAGTCAAACGTGTTAGCTGGGGCTGGGGAAAAAGTTTAACACCAATCAGGTCCCGAGGACTGGAGTTGCCCATCCCTAATATAGATGCTCTGTTTGCACGCATCGAGGGATGTGGTGAGTGACAGTGGAGACAAGGGAGCACACAGAAACAGCTTTGTCCTTTTAGAAAGTCGTCATAATCCTTAAATAAATATGATATGTATGCAAGAAATGCAGAGCCACTTCCAAAAACATATTGACAGAGTCTAGTATCTAGTAATCTAATCAATTAGTTTTCAACCCTTTGTTATGGCAAGCCTAAATAAGCTCAGGAGTAAAAATGTGCTTAACAAGTCACATAATCAGTTAGATGGACTCACTATGTGTGCAATAATAGTGATTTTTGAACGACTACACAATCTCTGTACCCCACACATGCAATTATCTATTAGGTCCCTCAGTCGAGCAGTGAATTTCAAACATAGATTCAACCATGAAGACCAGGGAGGTTTTCCAATGCCTCGCAAAAAAGGGCACCTTTTGGTAGATGGGTACAAAAAAAAGCAGACATTGAATATTCCTTTGAGCATGGTGAAGGTATTAATTACGCTTTGGATGGTGTATCAATACACCCAGTCACCACATAAATACAGGTGTCCATCCTAACTCAGCTGCCAGAGAGGAAGGAAAACGCTCAGGGATTTCACCATGAGGCCAATGGTGACTTTAAAACAGTTAGAAAGTTTAATGCTTTGATAGGAGAAAACTGAGGATGAATCATCAACATTGTAGTTACTCCACAATACTAACCTAATTGACAGAGTATGCACTCACTAACTGTAAGTCGCTCTGGATAAGAGCGTCTGCTAAATGACTAAAATGTAAATGTAAAAGAAGGAAACCTGTACATGCATTGTGTTTGCAATCAGGCACTAAAGTAAAACTGCAAATAATGTGGCAAAGAAATGAACTTCATGCCCTGAATACAAAGCGTAATGTTTTGGGCAAATCCAACACAACACATCACTGAGTACCACTCTTCATATTTCCAAGCATGGTGGTGGCTGCATCATGTTATGGGTATGCATGTCATTGGCAAGGACTAGATACTTTTTTAGGATAAAAATAAACGGCATAGAGCTAAGTACAGGCAGATTCCTAGAGGAAAACCTGGTTCAGTCTGCTTTCCAACAAACACTGGGAGACAAATTCCCTCTTCAGCAGGACAATAACCTAAAACACAAGGCCAAATATTCACTGGAGTTGCTTACCAAGACGACATTGAATGTTTCTGAGTGGCTTAGTTACAGTTTTGACTTAATTCGGCTTGAAAACCTATGGCAAAAAAAAATGGCTGTCTATATAATGTATATTGCATATATTTTACAATCCAGTTGTGCAAAGCTCTTGGAGATTTACCCAGAAAGACACAGCTTTAATCGACTCAGGGGTGGGAATACTTATGTAAATGAGATATTTCTGTATGTAATTTCCAATACATTTGCAGAAATTTCAAAAGCGTGTTTTCACTTTGTCATTATGGGGTATTGTGTGTAGCTGCGTGAGAGAAAATATTATAATTGAATCCATTTTGAATTCAGGCTGTAAGAAAACAACATGTGGAATAAGTTAAGGGGTATGAATACTTTCTGAATGCACTGTATATCTGCAAGAAAGTGATAAATAAGTGACTGTTTGAAAGGGGGGTCATATAAACACTGCCTTATTTATATTTTTACATATAACATAAAGTTAATTCTCTCTGAAATAGTCATGCTATAATGGGCGTCGTTTCTCAGACCAAATTTCCATTCTGGCTCAAACAAAGCAATCGGATCATGCTCCAGTCAAAAACAGCTATAGGGAATGCCTATACATTGTCCAATCTCCTTCCACACATTGATTTAATCTTTATTCAGAAAGAAACAAACTTGAAATTAAGTGTTGTTTCAGTGTCTTGTTGCAGGTTGTACAATGTTCAAAAGTGTGTGAGAGAAAAAGCATTAACTTGTGTGTGTGGTGTCAAGTGTGAATGGTCCTATGTATGCAAATAGCCGAGATTGGATATTTCAGCACCATGGACAGCAGCGACATTGGGATAGCGAGATCTGTAATTCAGCAACACATGACACTGGATAGCGGCTGTCTCAGGTGAAGTTGGCATTGGGAAAATCCCATCTAATGGGAAACGAGGCATAGGAGGCAAAAAGACTGAAGGAGAAGACTCCCACAGGAACTCTTGGCTTAACTGTTCTGCCACATTCATTTCAAATGTTAAATTTTTCGATTTGTAAATAAAAGGGAACACATCTGCAAATAATGTAAACTGTCTTTTCTAACTACACTGTACAGCTTTAGTGTGTCTGTGCGTCATATGTACAACTGCAAGCAATTCGCTTCTCAAATCCTTCTCAAATGTCTTTTTAATGTGAGAAATAAAATGAAAAACAACTCTTAGACTAATACAATGCGTACTGTCACAAATTATTACTATTCCCAACAAGACAACGAAGTGATGGTCTTTACCCACCATGGAGACTTATAAAGGCTACTTCCCCCCCCACCAAAAGTTCCCACGCTGAGCGATGTTGTTTACTACATCATTATGCATATAATTAAAGTCATACCTTTATTGTCATTCATGCTCTTATTTTTAACCGAGTAGTTTTGCAAAAGTGTAACCTGCGTCAATTCAGAGCTAGGAAATATTGAAATAATGTGCTTAAGAGGACCACACCCGTCGCTATGGGCGGGCCATAGGGGGCCGGGCCCGCCCCCAAAAAATGCTTGGCAACCCCCACTTGAGGCACAGATCTCTTAAAAAGTGAGGTGGATCTTTCTGAGGTGGAAGTTGGGAGAGTTATATTTCAGTGAAACGTAAGTGAAGGAGGCCCCGCTCTCTCGCTTTCCCAGATGTTTAGTTCATTTCATTCCGATCTCCTTTGCATTATTATAGCCATTTTCTGTAGCCTGTCAACTATGCGTCTGTCTATCCCTGTTCTCTCCTCTCCGCACAGGCTATACAAACGCCTCACACCGCGTGGCTGCTGCCACTCTAACCTGGTGGTTCCTGCGCGCACGACCCACATGGAGTTCCAGGTCTCCGGCAGCATCTGGAACTGCCGTTCTGCGGCCAATAGGGCAGAGTTCATCTCAGCCTATGCTACCCTCCAGTTCCTCGACTTCTTGGCGCTGACGGAAACATGGATTACCACTGAAAACACTGCTACTCCTACTGCTCTCTCCTCGTCTGACCATGTGTTCTTGCATACCCCGAGAGCATCTGGTCAGCGGGGTGGTGGCACAGGAATCCTCATCTCTCCCAAGTGGACATTCTCTCTTTTTCCCCCTGACCCATCTGTCTATCTCCTCATTTGAATTTCATGCTGTCACAGTCACTAGCCCATTCAAGCTTAACATCCTTATCATTTATCGCCCTCCAGGTTCCCTTGGAGAGTTCATCAATGAGCTTGACGCCTTGATAAGTTCCTTTCCTGAGGATGGCTCACCCCTCACAGTTCTGGGTGACTTTAACCTCCCTACGTCAACCTTTGATGCATTTCTCTCTGCCTCCTTCTTTCCACTCCTCTCCTCTTTTGACCTCACCCTCTCACCGTCCCCCCTACTCACAAGGCAGGCAATACGCTTGACCTCATCTTTACTAGATGCTGTTCTTCTACTAATCTCACTGCAACTCCCCTCCATGTCTCCGACCACTACTTTGTATCCTTTTCTCTCTCGCTCTCCTCCAACACTACTCACTCTGTCCCTACTCAGATGGTAATGCGTCGTCGCAACCTTCCCTCTCTCTCTCCCACTACTCTCTCCTCCTCCATCCTATCATCTCTTCCCTCTGCTCAATCCTTCTCCCTCCAATCTCCTGATTCTGCCTCCTCAACCCTCCTCTCCTCCCTTTCTGCATCCTTTGACTCTCTATGTCCCCTATCCTCCCGGCCGGCTCGGTCCTCCCCTCCTGCTCCATGGCATGACGACTTATTGCGAGCTCACAGAACAGGGCTCCGGGCAGCCGAGCGGAAATGGAGGAAAACTAGACTCCCTGCGGGTTTGGCATCTTTTCACTCCCTCCTCTCTACATTTTCTTCCTCTGTTTCTGCTGCTAAAGCCACTTTCTACTACTCTAAATTCCAAGCATCTGCCTCTAACCCTAGGAAGCTCTTTACCACCTTCACCTCCCTGCTGAATCCATTTTGAAAAGAAGGTTGACGAAATCCGATCCTCGTTTGTTAAGTCAAATGACACTGCTGGTCCTGCTCACACTGCCCTACCCTATGCTTTGACTTCTTTCTCCCCTCTCTCTCCAGATGAAATCTTGCGACTTGTGACGGCCGGCCGCCCTACAACCTGCCCGCTTGACCCTATCCCCTCCTCTCTTCTCCAGACCATTTCCGGAG
>NW_025537086.1:0-42021 GCF_020615455.1 Coregonus clupeaformis | reverse complement strand
GATAGTGAGTGGAGAATGATATGGCTTCTTCATCTGCATTGCTTGCTCTTTGGGGTTTTTGGCTGGGTTTCTATAAAGCACTTTGTGACAACTTCTGATGTAAAAAGGGCTTCATAAAATACATTTGATTTACATGTATATCACACCAACTGACTGGTTCTTCTGTTGTTGTTCACACAGGAGACCGTGTTGAGACATTCTCTACATCCCGAGAGCAACAGGAGGAAGATCACAGAGCTAAGAGGTCTCACCACTGCCCACATTGTGATGCGAGTTTCTCAATTCTATCAAAGTTAAAAGTACACCTACAAATACACACAGGAGAGAATCTGAATTCCTGTACTGACTGTGGGAAGAATTTCACAACATCAAAGGCTCTGACAGTTCATCAGATAGTGCACATAGGAGAGAAGCCTTACAACTGCTCTGACTGTGGGGCAAGTTTCTTTCAACTGGGCAGCTTAAAACAACATGAACGTATACACACAGGAAAGAAGCCTTACTCCTGCTCTGACTGTGGGAAGAGTTTCTCTCGACCTGGCAACTTAAAAATACATGAACGTATACATACAGGAGAGAAGCCTTACTCCTGCACTGACTGTGGGGCAAGTTTCTCTCAACTGGGCAGCTTAAAACAACATGAACGTATACATACAGGAGAGAAGCCTTACTCCTGCTCTGACTGTGGGGCAAGTTTCCACCGTCTGGGACACTTAAAAACACATGAACGTATACATACAGGAGAGAAGCCTTACTCCTGCTCTGACTGTGGGAAGAGTTTCTCTCAACTGGACAACTTAAAACAACATGAACGTATACATACAGGAGAGAAGCCTTACTTCTGCTCTGACTGTGGGAAGAGTTTCTCTCTTCTTGGCAACTTAAAAAGACATGAACGTATACATACAGGAGAGAAGCCTTACTCCTGCTCTGACTGTGGAAAGAGTTTCTCTCAAATGGGCCACTTAAAACAACATGAACGTATACACACAGGAGAGAAGCCTTACTCCTGCTCTGACTGTGGGGCAAGTTTCCACCAACTGGGACACTTAAAAACACATGAACGTATACATACAGGAGAGAAGCCTTACTCCTGCTCTGACTGTGGGAAGAGTTTCTCTCAACTGGACAACTTAAAACAACATGAACATATACATACAGGAGAGAAGCCTTACTTCTGCTCTGACTGTGGGGCTAGTTTCTCTCATCTTGGCAACTTAAAAAAACATGAACGTATACATACTGGAGAGAAGCCTTACTCCTGCTCTGACTGTGTAAAATGCTTCACAACATCAGCTCAGCTAAAAGTTCATCAGAGAACACACACAGGAGAGAAGCCTTACTCCTGCTCTGACTGTGGGAAGAGTTTCTCTCAACTGGGCCCCTTAAAAATACATGAACGTATACATACAGGAGAGAAGCCATACTCCTGCTCTGACTGTGAGATGAGATTCTACATATCTGGCAATTTAAAAAGACACCAACGTATACATAAGAAGTGGTAGTGGATTGGATACACTCTATTGTAATCCTATTGTTTCTCACTGTGAGAGAACTGTGCAGAGGAACGGGAAGTTGTAGAATTTTAGCATCTCTTTACTGATCAGTGTGCACCTTGTCAGTTTTGCAGTGCTTAGATATCTCCTACTGTAAAGATAATGAGAGGTCTAGGATATTGAGGAAACCACGAGTACATGCATCCATGCCTTGTGTCAGCATTGCAGGCTGGTGGTGATGGTGTGGGGTGTGTTTTCATGGCAGACATTGGGCCCCTTGATAAAAGTGGAGAAACGTTTGAATGCCACAGGATATCTAAAAATCATTGTCAATCAGGTGCATCCCTTCATGGCAGAAGTTATCCATCTGCAAATATATTTTTTCAGCAGGATTATGCCCCATGCCACAAGGCTTGTCCAGAAAAGGTTCCACGAACATGATAGTGAATTCAGGTTACTGCAGTGGCCTTCCGAGGCACCAGATCTCAAATCCAATTGTGCATCTGTTGTAGGAGATGGAACGAGCTATTCTGAGTAGAAATCCACTGCCAGACAACTTGACACAACTGTGGGAAGCATTGCAGTCAACATGGGCCAGCATCCCAGTGGAACGCTTTCGACAACTTGTAGAGTCCATGCCCTGACAAATTGAGGCTGTTCTGATGACAAAGACTATCAGCTGTTCAGAAATGACAGGTCCAGAGAGGGGATGCGAGGAGGGGGCGTGGCTATGTATGTGAATCACAGTATGCAGGCAAAGAGAAGAATAACTGACCTAGGGAAAGAAGAGTTTGAGTGTCTTCAGCTCCGTCCTAAACAACACCCCAGCTCAGTTTCATCTCTGGTAGTGGAGTGCTCTAACATCCACCATGGGCACATGACAAAACACTGCAGCAGAACACTGTGGATTATCTCATAATCACTGTCCATGTGATCAGGATGTCCTCTCCCCAAATGGGTCTCATCCTGTGTGGAGACGTAAATCACCTGCCCATCAAGATGCTGACAAACTCCCATCCAGACATGAAACAAGTGGTCAAAGACAAGACCACAGAGGGAACTCCAGCCTAGATCTGATCAACACAAACCACTGTCCTTGCTCCTCTCGGATCCAGTGATCACAAATGTCTGCTGTTCTCTCCAAACACAACATCAGGAGGGAGAAGAGAGGTGCAGCGGAAAAAAGGACATCTGGTAACCCAGAACAGAAAGGAGACCTTTGCACGATGTATGGCCAGTACTGACTGGTCTGCCATATATGAGGTGGAGACATTCAACTCCTGCATTCAAACTGCACTTGATGTATGCATGCCAATAAGAAATAAGAAAACAACAACACTGGACAAGCCCTGGATGACTGAAAGAATAAAGGCTGCCATCAGGGTAAGACAGAATATTTTCAACAGATGGGGAGAAACAATGACATGGAGAAAATACAGAAACACAGTGCAAATGCTTATCAAGGAAGCAAAGACAAGCTACTACAAAACTGAAATCCAGGACCTAAAGAAGAAAAACCCTAAGGAATGGTGGGACTTCATTAACAATGGACTGGGACCAAAGAAAACATCAGGAGGGAGAATACAGGTTGAGGGAATTGAAGACGACGATGTGGCTGATGTTTTGAATGGCTTCTTTGCTGAGACATGGACAAGCACCACACCTCTTGCCATCTTCCCCCTGCCCATGTCTACAAGGCAGGTTGAGCTGTGCAGCATTGGCCAGTTAAAGCAAGCTCTGACCAGACTCAGCCCACGTAAAGCATGTGGGCCTGATGGCATTCCAGCCTGGCTACTAAAAGAGCATGCAGAAGATCTAGCCCCTGTCATCAAACACATTGTTAAAACTGTCCCCTGCCAGTAGGAGGTGTTATCTGAGTGCACGATTCAGTATGACTACCTCCCAAAGTCCAGCACTAGTACCGCCCCTGTGAAAGCCACATACTCCTGGCTGACAGCTACAGACTCCATAAAACCAACAATGGTGAGGATGTTACTTGCTGATGTGTCCAAAGCCTTTGATCGAGTAGATCACGCAAAGTTCCTGCAACATCTGTCTGACATTTAACTGTCCAAGGTTACTAGCCTGGCTCCACAGCTACTCCACCGAAAGAGGGCAGAGGGTGATGGCAACTGGCACATTTAGCCCTTGGTCAGAGGACCATCCACAAACTGCACCACTAATCCTAGGAGGACAGGAAGTACCAGTGGTAACAACAACCAAGTATCTTGGTTTTCATCTAGACTCTAACCTCAGTGGTGACACCTGGAGCAGCCAGTGAGAATGGCCTCGATACGCCTTTTTGACTGTTCTTGCCAGTAATGTCCTACTGAAGATCTGGTCACAGTCTATACTACACTGGCCAGGCCTTGTCTGGAATACAGTGGAGTGCTGTTAGTTGGATGCAGTTAAAAAAGCAGCAGGCCCAACTAGACAGGTGCAGAGGAGGGCCTTGAGGATCATCTCCAGAGGTGGAGCAGTCCAACCACAGCTCCCGTCACTGCAGAGCAGGCGAGAACAGGCTGCAGTGCACCTGGTGAAGGACATGCACACTCTTGACCATCCACTGAATGACCTGCTCCCTCCAAGAAGAGGTAACTGCACCACCAGGCTCCTGAGAAACAGCCACAAACTGTCCTGTATAACTGCCCGTACAAATCGCCTGCGAAAACGCCACTCTACCCACTGCTTTTTTTTTAAATCACATTTTAATATTTCAACTTCCATCATGAAACATGTCCTGCAATGTTTCAAATGTTCTGTATTCTACTTATGTCACGTACTGTGTTATGTATTTAACAGGTAGCCTAGCGGTTAAGAGTGTTGCGCCAGTAACTGAAAGGTCGCTGGTTTGAATCCCGAGCCAACTAGGTCAAAAATCTGTCATTCTGGCCTTGAGCAAGGCACTTAACCTCAATTTGTCCTTTAAGTCGCTCTGGATAAGAGCATCTGCTAAATTACAATAAATGTAATAAAAAATCATGTTTGTACATACATTTGTGCTGGGCAACCTCTTCTTCTCTTGTGCATAAATATAACAAATTGTTTAAAGTGAAATAGTTAGTCTATACAGTGCATTCATTTTTACAGCCTTATTGTAAAAATGTTTTTTTTTTTTTTACAAACAACAACAACAAAAAATCCCTCATCAATCTACACACAATACCCCATAATGATAAAGCGGAAACAGGTTTAGACATTTTTGCAAATGTATTAGAAATAAAAAAACAGATACCTTATTTACATAAGTATTCCAGACCCTTTGCTATGAATCTCAAAATTTTGATCAGGTGCATCCTGTTTCCATTGATCTTCCTTGAGATGTTTCACAACTTGATTGGAGTCCACCTGAGTTAAATTCAATTGATTGGACATTGTTTGAAAAGGCACACACCTGTCTATATAACATCCCACAGTTGACATTGCATGTCAGAGCAAAAACCAAGCCATGAGGTCGAAGGAATTGTCCGTAGAGCTCCGAGACAGGATTGTGTCGAGGCACAGATCTGGGGAAGGGTACCAAAACATTTCTGCAGCATTGAAGGTCCCCAAGAACACCGTGGCCTCCTCCATTCTAAAATGGAAGAAGTTTGGAATCGCCAAGATTCTTCCTAGAGCTGTCCGCCCGGCCAACCTGAGCAATCGGAGGAGAAGGGCCTTGGTCAGGGAGGTGACCAAGAACCCGATGATCACTTTGACAGAGCTCCAGAGTTCAGCCCGCTTGGAGTTTGCCAAGAGGCACCTAAAGGACTCTGACCATGAGAAACAAGATTTTCTGGTCTGTTGTTACCAAGATTGAACTCTTTGGCCTGAATACCAAGCGTCACTTCTGGAGGAAACCTGGCACCATGCCTACGGTGAAGCATGGTCGTGGCAGTATCATGCTGTGTGGATGTTTTTCAGAGGCAGGGACTGGGAGACTAGTCAGGATCGAGGGAATAATGAACGGAGCAAAGTACAGAGAGATCCTTGATGAAAACCTGCTCCAGAGCGCTCAGGACTTCAGACTGGGGCGAAGGTTCACCTGGCCCAGCCAGAGCCCAGACTTGAACCCGATTGAATAATTCTGGAGAGACCAGAAAATAGCTGTGCAGCAACGCTCCCCATCCAACCTGATAGAGTTTGAGAGGATCTGCAGAGAAGAATGGATGAAACTCCCCAAATACAGGTGTGCCAAGCTTGTAGCGTCATACCCAAGAAGACTTGATGCTGTAATCGCTGCCAAAGGTGCTTCAAGAAAGTACTGAGTAAAGGGTCTGAATACTTATGTAAATTTGATATTTCCGTTTTTTATGAATAAATTAGGAAAAACATCTAAAAACCTGTCTTTTGCTTTGACATTATGGGGTATTGTGTGTAGATTGTTGAGGGGAAAAAAACTATTTAACCAATTTTAGAATATGGCTGTAACGTAATAAAATGTGGAAAAAGTCAAGGGGTCTGAATACTTTCAGATTGCACTGTATATAGCCAAGCTATCATTGACTAGGTATTGGCACCCCATGTATATAGCCAAGCTACCATTGACTAGGTATTGGCACCCCATGTATATAGCCAAGCTACCATTGCTCATCATGTATTAATTCCTCGTGCTACAATCTTCTTTCCTATTATTATAATTGTTGTATGTGTTCTCCATTGTTGGTCAACATTTCACTGTTAGTCTACACCTGTTGTTTATCAAACGTGACAATTAAAATGAAATGACTACATATTTAGTTAATTGTCTTCTAAAACTATACTGAAAAAATATATAAACTTGACATGTAAAGTGTTGGTCCCATGTTTCATGAGCTGAAATAAAAGATCCCAGATATTTTCCATACGCACAAAAAGCTTATTTCTCTCAAATTTGGTGCACAAATTTGTTTCCATTTCTGTTAGTGAGCATTTCTCCTTTGCCAAGATAATCAATCCACCTGCGAGTTGTGGCATATCAAGAAGCTGATTAAACAGCATGATCATTACACAGGTGCACCTTGTGCTGGGTACAATAGAAGGCCACTCTGAAATGTGCAGTTTTCTCACACAACACAATGCCACAGATGTCTACATTTTGAGGGAGTGCACAATTGGCATGCTGACTGCAGGAATGTTCACAAGAGCTGTTGCCAGAGAATTGAATGTACATTTCTCTACCGAGAATTTGGCAGAACGTCCAACTGGCTTCACAGCCGCAGACCATGTGTCACCGTGCAAGCCCAGGACCTCCACATCTGGCTTCTTCACCTGCAGGATAATCTGAGATCAGCCACCCGGACAGCTGATGAATCTGAGGAGTATTTCTATCTGTAATAAAGCCCTTTAGTGGGGAAAAATCATTCTTATTGGCTGATGGGTGGGCCTGGCTCCCAAATGGTTGGGCCTATGCCTTCCCAGGCCCACCCATGGCTGCGCCCTTGCCCATTCATGTGAAATCCATAGAATAGGGCCTAATGAATGTATTTCAATTGACTGATTTCCTTATATGCACTGTACCCCAGTAAAATTGTTGAATGTTGTGTTTATATTTTTGTTCAGTTAAAATCTTACCAAAAAACTGATGATGAATATGTTTGGAAAACTGCATTGATCTGCCAATGAAAAATAATGTTTGTACATGAATTTGTACTGGTCAACCTCTCCTCCTCTTTTGTATTCAGTTCTTCAATATTATATCTGATAGTATGAATGGTTCTTATAGTTGTATTCAGTTCTTCCATATTAGATCTGACCGTATTAATGGTTCTTATGGGCTGAGTGCCTGGAGTGACTCCAGTCATACCAAGTTTTCTTTGACCCTGTGATCTCACCAGGACAGAACCACCAGATGGTGGCAGTGATGTACCTTTCATTGATATGAATGCTCAGAGTGAAAGACGTGAGTACTCACATGTGATGGCCCACATAAACCACAACCTTTCCTATTGTGTTAGTAAGGACCACAGCATATTCGGCAGCCATTGTTCAAAATGTGTTCATACATACGGTACAATGGGAGGGGGTGTGGCATTCACAGGGGACCAGGAAGTTGATCTCAGACTTCTATTTAGGACTGGGATCCTATCCAGAGTTGACAGATTACAAACCCAGCCTGCCTCTCTCCTTCCACACTGATTCTAAACCTATAGTCACCTAGTCCTGATTGTGACAGTGGAGCCTAGTTTGCATTGCAGGATCTAGAGATGGCATCAGTAGACAGGTTTCCATTGGCCTAGGTTTATTTGACAAAAAAACATTTAGCAAAGAAATCATTGCAACATGATGGAAACGGCAGATACAGGAGACAGTTTCTAAAGATCCACAAATGTTTTATCCGTTCGACAGGGGCAGGAAAACATTGAAGAACCACAGTGCAATGCCGCGAAGGTGTAAAAATGGCGCTGCTAAAATCAGAGATTCTTCTCCTGAGTACATACCTTCGAATCTTGAGTACACACCGACGTCCCCTGTATATAAACCTTACATATAGGACATCAAGTTGTAAAATAGTCAACTACTCCTTTAATGGACTGGTAGGTGCTATGAAAGGGATGTTTAAAAAAAAAAAAACTTTAATGTTGTATTTTGTTCATTGGTCCACTGTTAATACAACGGCAAAAATGTTGCATGTTAGCAGTCAAGTTTTCAAGATAGAGCACTTTCAGTACAGAGAAACAAGTGTGATGATGCAAATGAGGAAAATGATAATTGCATACAATTTGCATCATCACACTTGTTGCAATGTACTACAGTGTTTCCCAATCCTGGTCCAGGGGACACAAAGGGGTGCCCTTTTTAGTTTTTGCCCTAACACTCACACAGTGGACTCAACTAAGCAACTCCAGCCTTTGAATGGAATAAGGTATGTGAGGGCAAAAACAAACAAGTACACATTTTTACATTTTAGTCATTTAGCAGACGCTCTTATCCAGAACGACTTACAGTTAGTGAGTGCATACATTATTATTATTTTTATACTGGAATCGAACCCTCAACCCTGGCATGCCATGCTCTACCAACTGAGCTACATCCCTGCCGGCCATTCCCTCCCCTACCCTGGACGACGCTGGGCCAATTGTTCGCCGCCCCATGGGTCTCCCGGTCGCGGCCGGCTACGACAGAGCCTTTTGGGACCAGGATTGGGGAACACTGCTGTACTGAAAGTCCTCCATCTTGAGAACTTCACTGCTGACACGTACATTTTTGGGGGATTGTATACAGGGTGAGGAAACCGATGTGTACATTTGTAATTTGATTGAACTATCCCTTTAATTAGAGTTATTTTGGAGTTACATTTAGTCAGAGGTGCATTTGCTCTAAGCATGTGCTATAAATAAACATTATTTTATTTTATAAAGAAAACTTATTTTGTCATCTCTTAAGAAGGATAGGCCAACTGAACGAGTGTGCTCACATACTCCCTTAAAAGACCTTTGCTTGAAAAACGAGAAAAAAGTGGCAGTAGTACGGTTTGTCAATTTTGAGACGCCATAGACCCCTTTCTGTGTTAACAAACATAGCTGCAAGAGGGGGATGGGCGCGAGTTGGTGGCAGAACAAGGGGGAGTTCTTATAGAACGCCAGCAAAAAAAAAGCCTCTATTTACATGTTGCTTATGAGTGTATTTCACACTACTTTGGATTATACTTGGATTTTAAGGTTCATATGAATGCCCTGCTTAATATAATGTTTGTGTCATCATCACAAATCAACTGCATTATACTTAAAAAACACTTCAACTTCAACCAGTAAAATGGCTCTTTGGCTATATTTTGCTATAGGCTATATCAATAATCGTTAGCATTGTAGCTAACATTTACATTTTAGTCATTTAGCAGACGCTCTTATCCAGAGCGACTTACAGTTAGTGAATACATATATATATTTTTTATACTGGCCCCCCGTGGGAATCGAACCCACAACCCTGGCGTTGCAAAGCATTGCTCTATCAACTGAGCTACATCCCTGCCGGCCTTTCCCTCCCCTACCCTGGACGACGCTGGGCCAATTGTGCGCCGCCCATGAGTCTCCCGGTCGCGGCCGGCTGCGACAGAGCCTGGATTCGAACCAGGATCTCTAGTGGCACAGTTAGCACTGCGATGCAGTGCCTTAGACCACTGCGCCACTCAGGAGTACAACTGCTGCATCCAAAATTGTTATTTTGCAAAGATCACAACCAAATATAATCATAGCGGCTGTTCAAGCAAGAATCAAAACATAATTGTAAGCATATGAGAACCCAAAAAAAGTTATTTTGTTTAGAAGTACAAATGTAAATCTAGACTACTGCCCCAAGAGTCGCACGCATCTGTTTGTGACGTCAGTGTGTCATGTACTGGAAAAGGGTCTATAGCCACTTCCTCAAAATAGTCAGAAAACTCAAGAAATCTGTCTTTAATGTTGATGTTTTTGCAGAGGAAATCTTAGTCGTGCAATTTTACATCTAACTAACATGTTTGGTTCAGTATTTCTCAATGAAAAAACCTGCATGAAAACGAGTTTTCTCAAGTTTAATGACAACAGAGACTTTAATGAAGAATCCCTACTGTTGACCAATCACCAACGCAGGGGCGTAGACTTCGGCTACCGATTTGCCTCGAGGAAAAAATGTTGTGTTCCCGAAAAGCCGAAAAAACCCTTACCGAAAGTCCAAAACGAAAACCTCACAAAATGTTGTCATAATATATGCACAAACTCTTCCGAACTGTTTTGGCTGGAAAGCATGCTGACGCCTTAAAGGCTAACACAAAGTCTGTCTTACAATGGTTTCAGTAGTCCTACATTGTCACAAGGTATAGATTATACCCCTATTTAGACCTGAAGTAGCAGACAGTCTAAATCCAGATTAGTGACAATATCAGAACGCTTAAACCATTTGTAACATAATTATTGTTAGCCCAGCATAAAGTTTGAGCTTTCCTTTCAACACCATGGAGTGAATCCTTACCACTGCTACACCTGGCTATCAGCCACCGGAGCAAAGTCTGGCAGCGAAAACGTTTATTCAGCCTCATTTACGGCCTTAAAAAACATAGCTGATATGGCTGACTTGCTTAAACAAATATGGTTTCTACTGACTCCTTCTGGATTTGTGTAAGTCAATAGGAACTGCCGAGTTAAATAAAGGTTCAATAATATAAATAAAATATGTCCATAATAAAATGGCCACTGTAAAACACACAGGGTGTTCACTCCTTAGGCCTACCTTCCTTTCTGCGTCGGACTTCGGCCTCATGTCTGGGGTGGAAAATCTACTTCTGAAAGTACCATGCTTAGATGCATAATAACATCTCAGATTGAACTCTTCGCAAACAGCGACAGTTTCGTTGCAAACAAGACACTGTAGTGTCGAGTCAATGCTGCTAATCATTGCTGTTAAACAAAGGAGTCCGCTTATACTGAACTTTGATCATAAGGTTTATTCATATCACAAGATGTCAGCATAAGTGTACAGGTGTCCAGATCACCCGGAGAGCAGTGGTTCCCTGATTACAATGTCTGCTCTAACCTCTTCTTCGTTTAAACCCAGTATATATAATCTTCCCCAAAATATGGGTGGCTCCCTCTACTGTCCAATCCCCTGTCTTCCCTGGGGCGTCACCCTAAAAACGGCTCTCTTTGAACCTAAATAAACATCCCCTCAGGTTCCACTTGAAAACGTTAACCAAGTCATAATCTTAATACACTACAACACACTGGTTTGATATTGTAGAAATACAATGAATATATTTTAATAGAACAGGTAGGACTATTAATATCTCCCGAGTGGCGCAGTGGTCTAAGGCACTGCATCGCAATGCTAGCTGTGCCACAGCCGGCCGCGACCAGGAGACCCATGGGCGGCGCACAATTGGTCCAGCATCGTCCAAGGTAGGGGAGGGTTTGGCCGGCAGGGATGTGGGTTTGTTTACCACCAGGGGCGGCCTGTTCAATAGTGCTGGACTTTGGGAGGTAGTCATACTGAATCGTGCACTCAGATAACACCTCCTACTGGCAGGGGACAGTTTTAACACTGTGTTTAATGACAGGGGCTAGATCTTCTGCATGCTCTTTAGTAGCCAGGCTGGAATTCCATCAGGCCCACATGCTTTACATGCTTTGAGTCTGTTTAGAGCTTGCTTTAACTGGCCAATGCTGCACAGCTCAACCTGCCTTGTAGACATGGGCAGGAGGAAGATGGGGCGGCAGGTAGCTTAGTGGTTAAGAGCGTTGTGCCAGTAACCGAAAGGTCGCTGGTTCTAATCCCCGAGCCGACTAGGTGAAAAATCTGTCGATGTGCCCTTGAGCAAGGCACTTAACCCTAATTGCTCCTGTAAGTCGCTCTGGATAAGAGCGTCTGCTAAATGAATAAAATGTAATGTAAATGTAATGGCAAGAGGTGTGGTGCTTGTCCATGTCTCAGCAAAGAAGCCATTCAAAACATCAGCCACGTCGTCGTCTTCAATTCCCTCGACCTGTATTCTCCCTCCTGATGTTTTCTTTGGTCCCAGTCCTTTGTTAATGAAGTCCCACCATTCCTTAGGGTTTTTCTTCTTTAGGTCCTGGATTTCAGTTTTGTAGTAGTTTGTCTTTGCTTCCTTGATAATCATTTGCACTGTGTTTCTGTATTTTCTCCATGTCATTGTTTCTCCCCATCTGTTGAAAATATTCTGTATTTTCCTGATGGCAGCCTTTATTCTTTCAGTCATCCAGGGCTGGTCCAGTGTTGTTGTTTTCTTATTTCTTATTGGCATGTATACATCAAGTGCAGTTTGAATGCAGGAGTTGAACGTCTCCACCTTTGCATCGATGCTCTCCACCTCATTTATGGCAGACCAGTCAGTACTGGCCATACATCGTGCAAAGGTCTCCTTTCTGTTCTGGGTTACCAGATGTCCTTTTTTCCGCTGCACCTCTCTTCTCCCTCCTGATGTTGTGTTTGGAGAGAACAGCAGACATTTGTGATCACTGGATCCGAGAGGAGTAAGTACAGTGGGTTGTGTTGATCAGATCTAGGATGGAGTCCCCTCTGTGGTCTTGTCTTTGGCCACTTGTTTCATGTCTGGATGGGAGTTTGTCAGCATCTTGATGGGCAGGTGATTAAAGTCTCCACACAGGATGAGACCCATTTGGGGAGAGGACATCCTGATCACATGGACAGTGATTATGAGATAATCCACAGTGTTCTGCTGCAGTGTTTTGTCATGTGCCCATGATGGATGTTAGAGCACTGCACTACCAGAGATGAAACTGAGCTGGGGTGTTGTTTAGGACGGAGCTGAAAACACTCAAACTCTTCTTTCTCTAGGTCAGTTATTCTTCTCTTTGCCTGCATACTGTGATTCACATACATAACCACGCCCCCTCCCCTCTCTGGACCTGTCATTTCTGAACAGCTGATAGTCTTTGTCATCCGAACAGCCTTAATTCGTCGGGGCATGGACTCTACAAGGTGTCGAAAGCGTTCCACTGGGATGCTGGCCCATGTTGACTGCAACGCTTCCCACAGTTGTGTCAAGTTGACTGTCAGTGGATTTCTACTCCGAATAGATCGTTCTATCTCCTACAACAGATGCACAATTGGATTGAGATCTGGTGCCTCGGAAGACCACTGCAGTAACCTGAATTCACTGTCATGTTCGTGGAACCATTCCTGGACAAGCCTTCTGGCATGGGGCATAAAATCTATTTGCAGATGGATAACTGCTGTCATGAAGGGATACACCTGATTGGCAATGACGTTTAGATATCCTGTGGCATTCAAACTTTGCTCCACTTTTATCAAAGGGCCCAATGTGTGCCATGAAATCACACCCCACACCACCACCAACAGCCTGCAATGCTGACACACGGCATGGATGCATGTACTCGTGGTTTCCTCAATACCCTAGTCCTCTCAATATCTTTACAGTAGGAGCTATCTAAGGACTGCAAAACTGACAAGGTGCACACTGATCATTAAAGAGATGCTACCATTCCACAACGTTCCCGTTCCTCTGCACAGTTCTCTCACAGTGAGAAACAATAGGATTACAATAGAGTGTTCTATGCTTTCTTAATTTGATCCAATCCACTACTACTTCTTATGTATACGTTGGTGTCTTTTTAAATTGCCCAACATGTAGAATCTCATGTCACAGTCAGAGCAGGAGTATGGCTTCTCTCCTGTATGTGTTCTCCGATGAAGTTTTAGCTCATTTGATGTTGAGAAGCATTTTACACAGTCAGAGCAGGAATAAGGCTTTTCTCCCTGTATGTATACGTTCATGTACTTTTAAGGTGCCCAGTTGAGAGAAACTCTTCCCACAGTCAGAGCAGGAGTAAGGCTTCACTCCTGTATGTATCCGTTCATGTACTTTTAAGGGGTCCAGTCGAGAGAAACTCTTCCCACAGTCAGAACAGGAGTAAGGCTTCACTCCTGTGTGTATCCGTTGGTGTGATTTTAAGTGGCCCAGTCGAGAGAAACTCTTCCCACAGTCAGAGCAGGAGTATGGCTTCTCTCCTGTGTGTGTTCTCTGATGAACTTTTAGCTCAGTTGATGTTGTGAAGCGTTTTACACAGTCAGAGCAGAAGTAAGGCTTTGTCCTGTATGTTTAGGTTCATGTTGTTTTAAGTGGCCCAGTTGAGAGAAACTTGCCCCACAATCAGAGCAGGAGTAAGGCTTCTCTCCTGTATGTGTTCTCCGATGAAGTTTTAGCTCATTTGATGTTGAGAAGCATTTTACACAGTCAGAGCAGGAGTAAGGCTTTTCTCCTGTATGTATACGTCCATGTTGTTTTAAGGTGCCCAGATGAGAGAAACTTGCCCTACAGTCAGAGCAGGAGTAAGGCTTCTCTCCTGTGTGTATACGTTGGTGCGATTTTAATCTTTCCTGATGAAAGAAATTCTTACCACAGTCAGAGCAGGAGTAACACTTCTCTCCTGTATGTGTTCTCCGATGAACTTTTAGCTCATTTGATGTTTTGAAGCACTTTACACAGTCAGAGCAGGAGTAAGGCTTCTCTCCTGTATGTATACGTTCATGTACTTTTAAGGAGCCCATTTGAGAGAAACTTGCCCCACAGTCAGAGCAGGAGTATGGCTTCTCTCCTGTGTGTATACGTTCATGTACTTTTAAGGCGCCCAGTCGAGGGAAACTCTTCCCACAGTCAGAGCAGGAGTAAGGCTTCTCTCCTGTGTGTATTTTTAGGTGTATTTTTAGCTTTGATAGAAATGTAAAAATCTCCTCACAATGTGGGCAGTGGTGAGAACTCTTAGCTCTGTGATCTTCCTGCTGTTGCTCGCTGGATGTAGAGAATGTCTCAACATGGTCTCCTGTGTGAACAACATCAGAAGAACCAGTCAGTTGGTGTGATATACATGTTAATCAAATGTATTTTATGAGAAGTAGTCACAAAGTGCTTTATAGAAACCCAGCCTAAAACCCCAAAGAGCAAGCAATGCAGATGTAGAAGCAATATCATCCTCCACTCACTATCACAAGGGTTAGTAACTACACAGACTCATTTAATAGAACTTTAAAACATTGGCAGTTTGTCTACTTGACTTATTTAGTCTACTCTCTGATCACTCCAGATAGCCCAGTGAATAAAACAAATGCTGGCAATACTGGTGTCAAACCATGTAAGTGTCAATAGCATGAAATAATATCTACCTTCTCATTGAAACAGTTCTACTGCAACTGTTCATGCACAGTGGGAAGCTGGAATGAATAACACAAACTTAGTTAGATAGAACCTGCTCTTACCATGAGAAACAGATTTCCCAATCTTCTCCTGATCTTTAATGTTGACATTCAGCTCCAGTGTTTGACTGCAGTCTTCCAGCTTCACTGATGCCATCTCTGGATCCTGCAGTGCAAACTGGGCTCCACTGTCACAATCAGGACCCAGTGACTCTAGGTTTGGACTCAGTGTGGAAGGAGAGAGGCAGGCTGGGTTTGTCCTCACTATTGCTGTTACCGGCCTCAGATTTAATTCTAGTCGTCCTGTAGTAACAATGAGAAACAGACACAAAAAGTTATTGTCTTGACAGTTCTGGCACTTTCTTTATACTCTTAAAATATACTCTTCTTGCTAAATTATCTAATTACGAGCTTGACTTGGACTGAAATAGGTGCCAGTACTCATTTTGAGTTATTGCACACGAGCGCTTCACAGAGGAGGCGTTCCCCTAACAGAAATATGCAGATGTGTGCTAGAACACACCAATAGGATCTCGCTAGCTCGTGCTTGGCTCTGCCCACTATGACACATCTGTTCCCATTGGAAACGACCAGCTGTGGTCTATCTTGGCTTTGCTATAAAAAAATCATTGGTGCAACCGTCCGTGCGTTCAGGGATCCTTGGGATGGCCCTACCCCATTATATGAGAAGGGCGGTGCTTAATTTGAGCTGGATCCTCCGGTACCTCTCAGTTTTGTAGTCTTTCGTTCCGGAACCCATTTGCCAGGATCAGGTAGCCTACCTCTTGTGGCAAGAAAAAATACTAATAAAAGCAATCAGAGTAATTACATTTAGATTCCTCTGTAATTGTCATGCCCACAAAAAAAAACGTAATGTGAAAACGTGCATGATATTCTAAGAATTGGTTCATGTTGGGCCGTCCCGGGTTTATGGTTTGCGCAACATTGTAGCCTAGACCAAGGCGTGGCCATTGCTGTGGTGAGAGAGAGAAGCACGCCTGTATCTCTCACAGAAATACAATGACATTCACTTTCTATGATCTCTCTCCCTCTCTGTGCTGTTATAGACATAAACCGGCAACTCTCTTCTCTCCAGCATTGCACTTCATCATTTATCTCCTAATAGAATAATAGCTGTGGGAAGTGTGCTGGAGGTGCTGCAGCACTCTGCAGTCTGTTCAGAAAGAAATTAAATAATTCCCAATACTACACCAGGAGTAAGACTAGAATTTCGCCACAGAGGATCCATAGCTAATTTTTTAAAATAGCCTAGCTGTGGATTGTGTGTAGCCAAATCACAAGGCATGCCTAACGTGTGGCAAATCTGTCAGTTAACAGCATGCAGCCAAAACAGGCCTTTCACAAATATTTCTAATACAATCGCTGGAAAACAGAGGTTGTAAAGCAAATGGATCCTGCTGAAAATAAAATACTAATGTCTGTATGTTACCAAGTTAACAACTTCCAAATCGGCCTATTGAGTGAACAGCATTGTTTAAAAAAGTAAAGCAAGAGAGAGATAAGCTTTTGGCCGGTGAGTGAGCTGCACATCATTGGGTGAGGCAGTGAAACTGGAAAGCTTTTTTAGGACTATATCTTCCTCCTCATATTGTACAATGTGTTTCTCTGCACACTTAGGGGCCTCGGCTATTGATGGATTCAAGACAATGTCGTTTTTATTGATCTCAGATTCTCAGTGTCAAAGTAGCCTGTCATTTTGGTCATTTGTGAGGTATTAAAAAAGATTCTGCAAAAGTCTCCAGTCATCTAAAATTATGTAGAACTGCATGAAATCCATTTATAAAAAGAACACATTTTTCCCCAGACTCTAGGCTACAAAAAATATATTCCATGTGTGTAACTTCTGCAAGTGGCTCCACACCACTGCTCTATGCCCGTACGCGAAAGCCATGATAATGCATGCAATGCTTTGTTATAAAGGTTGTTTGTTTTTATCCGCTCTGGTACCTCAGAGCACCCAGGTCACCCCCCCTCTCGGGCTCACTTTTGGTTCCGGCACCGCCCAATTTACAAATGAAGCACTGGAGAAGTGGGTAGCTGCCGCTGCCTCCTCCGGGACACTTCTCCTTTGCATAAAGTTAATCAGGCTGTTGATTGTGGCCTGTGGAATGTTGTCCCACTCCTCTTCAATGGCTGTGCAAAATTCCTGGATATTTGCGGGAACTGGAACAAGCTGTGGTACACGTCGATCCAGCCCTCCCAAACATGCTCAAAGGGTGACATGTCTGGTGAGTATGCAGGCCATGGAAGTATTGGGACATTTTCAGCATGTTCAATTGTGTACAGATCCTTGCGACATGGGGCCGTGCATTATCATGCTAAAACACGAGGTGATGGAGGTGGATGAATGGCAGGACAATGGGCTTCAGGATCTTGTCATGGCATCTCTGTGCATTCAAATTGCCATCGATAAAATGCAATTGTGTTAGTTGTCTGTAGCTTATGCCATCCCATTCCATAACCCCGATACCACCATGGGGCACTCTGTTCACAACATTGACATCAGCAAACCGCACGCACACACAATGCCATACACGGTGGTCAGCAGTTGTGAGGCTGGATGGGCATAGTGCAAGATTCTCTAAAACAACATTGGAGGCAGCTAATGGTAGAGAAATTAACCTAACATTCTCTGGCAACAGCTCTGGTGGACATTCCTGCAGTCAGCATGCCAATTGCATGCTCCCTCAAAACTTGAGACATCTGTGGCATTGTGTTGTATGTATGAGTGGCATTTTTGTATTTGTTAGGGATCCCCATTAGATGCTGCCAAGCACCTCCTCAGCTACTCTTGTCCCCAACACAAGGTGCACCTGTGTAATGATGATCATGCTATTTAATCAGCTTCTTGATATGCCACACCTGTCAGGTGGATGGATTATCTTGGCAAAGGAGAAATGCTTACTAACATGGATGTAAACACATTTTTGCACAACATTTTAGAAATAAGTTTGTGTCTGTAACATTTCTGGGATCTTTTCTTTCACCTCATGAAACATGGGACCAACACTTTACATGTTGCGTTTATATGTTTGTTCAGTGTAAGCAGTATATATATTTTTAATCATACAAACTATCAATAACGAAATTTTAATTGAACTAAATCAGCTTTTCTGTTCTAATCAGGTCCATTCACAGGCTCAGAAGGATCCTGTGAGGGTGTAAAATGTTCTGGCAACAGTAGTCCTTGCAGGGCTTCTGCCGTGAAGTCTTGGAGGCCCCAAAACTTCTCAGCTGCAGTACAATTAATAACTGTGGCTGTAAATCCTAAAAAATCCACCTTCCAAAATAAGTGTATCCAGATCACTTGATTGACGTACAACATTTGCAACTGGTTGCAGTGCATCCAACTTTTAGGTGCATACACCGCCACCTACTGTACTGGTGTGTGAGGCCATTCACAGACTACATACATTAAATTAATTTATACGGTAATTAATACAAAATTGCAGTATTAGCCTGCTCTAAAAAATGTGAGGGTAAATGTTCTTGGTTCGTGCAGGTGACTGATCTTCTCAGCCCAATTGGCAGTACGCCCAGAACATTGTTCTGGGAACCAAAAGGGATATCTCAGTTTCAAGGTCTCAGCTTGGAGAGAAGAAGCCTTGTGAGGTATTGGTCGGTCACAAGCAGGAACAAAATGTTAATGATAAATTAATTATTAATAAGCTAAATCATGCAAATATAACTTGTCTGTGTAAGCAGTATATAGGACAACTAACGGGACTGCCCCGGCAGAGCTCCCGACCGTCGTGTACTATGGTGCTTTTAAGTTTGTTGGAACCTCTCCAGCTTGCTGATAAAAAATAATGATTAATTTAAGTTTGACTTTGAGTCCCTTCGTGACAATTTTCCACAACAAAAACCAACCACCCCATTCCACTATTTAACCCTATCTAGTCCTACGCCAGACCACTACCACTCAACACCCCCTGCAGCTGTTCTGCAGTAAATCCTCGCAATCCCAAGTACTTCTCTGCCGCTGCCACCACAGCCTCTATTTTCTGGGACTTTTGATCCATTTCTGCAGTACAATTGACAACCATTGCTATAAATGCTAAAAAGCCCACCTTACTGAAGCACATATTCTTCCCATCACTCTCTCTTGGTCTCTGCCTACTCACAGGAATCCTCTCAAGATCCCTCACCCTGTACCCATCTTCCTCTACCACTCTCTTCACTGCTTTGGCATACAACACTTTCTGTATTACTGTAACCCTGGCAACCTCAATCTGCCTTTCTCTCACCTGACACCTCAGATCCCCAGCCCGTTAGCACCCCCATAACTAACACACAGAACTTTCTCTACCGATACCACACATTTCTCATCTCATGCCCTCCTGCAGACTTGTCACATCTAGGCATCTCACGCCTACACACTGCTGCAACAGGCCCATAAACTTCACCCCTAAAACACTGTAGTATTTACAGAACAAAAGCGCTCACGGGATAACTGACACTTCCTACCTCGACCTTATCTGGCAGAGACTATGCATCAAAATCCAGCATGACATAATGTATTCTCTGTTTCCCCACGCTCTACACCAGATCTACGTCTCACCAAACAGAGGAGCGTCACAGACACCTGGAATCTTCCATTTCAACTGCTCATCCTCAACACTTAAACCTAACCCCCGTTATCACTCCTTTCAATGCCACACTGTTCCGGAGAGCAATTAAAGTCACAATTCCTGTCTCTAATCGCGCCTGCTCCCTCTGGACAGAGGAGAAACAAATTATCAAGAATCCACTCCGAGTTACTTTCACCAACTCAACAGTCCCCAACCTCTTCTCCACCTAACCTGACACCACATATGGATCCATTCTCTCTACAAATCTCACTCCCATTGGGCCAGAATCATCCTTATCATCCTCGGAACGAGGCCCGAACTCGGAGTTCCTCACCGCAGGTAATTCATCCATCCATCTTCTCCTTCATCAGATCTTCCAGAAGATTTGTGCATCCCCCCACTGCAATCCCCCCACTCCACTTTTTTTTATTGTCTGCCATCTTACCACGTGTCTCAGCTCATCCACACCCCACTAGCTTCATGTAGCTGCACACGAATTATGTACCACAGTATAAATGATAATAACCATAAAACCTAGCAGTCATAACAGGGAAATGGTTCCAATCATTTTTCCACCATTCATTTTTCCCATAGGGGATTTTAGAAACACTTAAAATAAGGGCTGTGTTTCGTGTAGGCTTACGCTGGCATGGCGTTTTGATAACCATGTCAATCTCTCTATCAATATTTTCGCCTGTATTTACCCCTACAAAAATGACATTTAATTAGCTGCTAATGTGGCTATCATAAAGAACTACAAATGCCATGATGATCTGGACAAAATTGCTGAATCGAGTCAAAGGTAAGGATCTCTGGGTTAACTATCTAATGTTAGCTAAATTTAGTAATGAATAAATAGGCTACATTTATTTAAATGGTCAATTCTGTGAACTGTCTTGTGCAAGTTTTAAATTGACACAATACCTGTTAGCAAAGGTGTCAGCTAGAGATGACGTGCAGGAGATTGCAGTGATTTGTTGTTTTGCATGATGTCTACTTTGATGATAATTAGAGTTTTATAATCTGAGAGGAAATAGAGCCAAATATATTGCTAAAAGTCACGCCAGGGTAAGCCTACACAAAACAGCCCTTATTTTAAGTGTTTCTAAAATGAATAAAAAGGGAAAATGATTGGAACCATTTCCCTGTTTGACCGCTAGGTTTTATGACACCATTTTTGCAAAAATAACAATAATAAAAAAAACAGCATGATGCTGCCCCCACCATGCTTCACCGTTGGGATAGTGCCAGGATTCCTCCAGACGTGACGCTTGGCATTCAGGCCAAAGAGTTCAATCTTGGTTTCATCAGACCAGAGAATCTTGTTTCTCATGGTCTGAGAGTCCTTTAGGTGTCTTTTGGCAAACTCCCAGCGGGCAGTCATGTGCCTTTTCATGAGGAGTGGCTTCCGTCTAGCCACTCTACCTTAAAGGCCTGATTGGTGGAGTGCTGCAGAGATGGTTGTCCTTCTGGAAGGTTCTCCCATCACCAGAGGAACTCAGTGACCACAGGCTTCTTGGTGACCTCCCTGACCAAGGCCCTTCTCCCGCTATTGCTTAGTTTGTCCGGGCAGCCAGCTCTTGAAAAAGTATGGGTGGTTCTACACTTCTTCCATTTAAGAATGATGGAGGCCTTTCGATCATATCCTTGGACTAAAATGATTGACACTCAGGTGCAAGCCTAACATCATGTGCAAAGGGCCTTTGGTTAACGTAGCACATATTCAATGATATCTCTTTTTCTCACGTAGGCTGTTCATTTCTGATCTTTGATACTTTTTCTGGTTTATAAACGTATCATGGTATACTACGTTAACGCCATACGTATGGGCCATATTGTTACTTGGTAGCTACTAGCAACAGACCCTGTGTTGTGGATCATCTACCACTATTTTGGACGGTCCATACTGTAACGTTAACGTTAGTCTCAGGCTTCACTAACTAGCGTTACTGTTTTAGGTGGAGCTATTCTTTGCTACTTTTCAAATAAATACTACGTGATATTTCACATAACATCTTGCTAGATATGCCTTTTGTTTTTATTGTGAGAAGTAATGGCCGAGAGAAGGCAGGAGATACTTTGTTTTGTTTAGTGTCGCTTAGGTTAGACTGCTCCCTTTAATGGATCAGTCGTCCACCAGGCTACACTCTACGATCAGGGGGAGGTGGGAGAGGAAGCGTTGGTTGTCTCGGTTAGGGAGACAGTGGAATGGGGTTCAGTGTTTTACTGTTAGGAAATATTTATGTTTGTTTCAACAGATCTTTACATATTTTCCTCACTACAAAATATTAATGCGGTCCTTGTGGTTACTAAACATATTTTAGATATGCCTTTATGCTATAGCTTATTCCATGTTTACATCTTTGGTTAAATTACTTCAAATGCAAAACTTAAATTTACTTTGTGGAATGTCTGTGGAGTTTGTAAACTATCCAAGCTTAAAACAGGTTATTACTAGGCTTAAACAACTTCATCTATTGTGTTCCTACAAGACACTCACTTGTTGAAGGATGAGCTACTTAAAGTATGCAGGAGACGACAAGGGCAAGTAGTAGCATCCTGTTTCTCCTCTCATTCTCATGGTGTTATGGTTTTAATTCACTAATCTGTTCCGTTTCAAGTGGATACTATTATAACTGATACAGCTGGTAGATACATTTGATACAGGGAACTCTTTTGAATGAGCATATTAATCTGGATAATGTTTATGGTCCTAATGATGATAATCCCAAATTCTTTGAGAATGTATTTCTATTGATAGCCTCCATTCCTGGTAAAGTCCTAATGGCAGGGGACTTTAATTGCTCTCTTGATCCTCATCTAGATCGCTCCTCTGGTTTAGACACTTCCCACTCGCAGAGTAGAAAGAAATTACAGCATTTCATTCAGGACTTAAATCTATGTGAACCTTGGAGGACTCAGAACCCGAGTAAAATGGAGTATTCATGTTACTCATCAACATTTAAGTCATATTCTCATGTAGACTACTTTTTAGTTTCTTGCTTCCCAATGTAGCAGGAAGTGGATATGATACTATTGTTTTGAATGACCATTCCCTTGTGTGATAATTCTATAGGGATACAAAACTAGTAAAAGGATCCTCTAGATGGCGTTTGCATCCCAGATGGTTACAGGACCCAGACTTCTTACATTACGTTGGAGTGCATATAGATGTTTATTTGACATTGAACACTGTTCAAACGTCAGCGAGTACCAGATGAGAGGCTTTCAAAGCACATATTTGCAGGCAAATTATACGTTTTACCTGTTTAAAATCAAATAAATCAGAAAATGAGAGCAATGGACAGCAAAATCAGAGAATTGGAGAGGGCAGCTTTTTTGGATAACTCAGTCGAAGTAAACAAGGAATTATTTGGTCTTAAAGCTCAGTATGAAGAACTTCCCACCTCAAAGGCTGCAAACAGCTTAACTAGGCTGAAACAGTCCTATGATCAAGGGGATCATGGTTTAGACACTCGCAGAGTAGAAAGACATTTTGTTAATGTGATCGTTCAGATGTTGTTTTTGCAACAATTGAACAAAAACCAGTTTTGGCTTCATCATTATGGGGTATTGTGAGTAGATTGATGAGGGAAAAAAACGATTTAATCTATTTTACAATAAGGCTGTAACGTAACAAAATATCAAAAAAGTCCAGAGGTCTGAATACTTTCCGAATGCACTGTATATAGACAGGTGTGTGGCTTTCCAAATCATGTCCAACAAACTTAATTAGATAGAAGCTGCCCTTACCCTGAGAAACAGATTTCCCAATCTTCTCCTCCTCTTCTTCATCTTTAATTATGACATTCAGCTCCAGTGTTTTAATGCAGTCTTCCAGCTTCACTGATGCCATCTCTGGATCCTGCAGTAAACTGGGCTCCACTGTCACAATCAGGACCCAGTGACTGTAGGTTTGGACTCAGCGTGGAAGGAGAGAGGCAGGCTGGGTGTTGTCCTCACTGTTGATGTTACCGGCCTCAGACTTATCGGAATCGGCCAGTAGTAATATAGAGAGCACAGACACAAAAGTTAGTGTTGACAGTTCTGGCACTTTCTTTATTCTCTAAAAAATATTTTCACTTTTTTCTTGTTCAATTATCTAATTCAGTGCTTGACTTGGACTGAAATAGGTGCCAATACTCATTTTGGGTGCCAGTACTGTTCATATTAAGGTGCAGGAGCTCCACAATACTTTTGAGCTAATACCTAACCTATAGTAGATAAATGCATAAATGACACAAAATCCATTTAGTACAAGGTTACAGTTTGTTTTAGACAGCACTGTGTGCTAATTTCCTGAATAACCTTGTCTTCACTGTATTACTTCAATCAAAAAACAATTGTATTTCCTGTTCACACCATAGCAACATTTATTGATAAAAACAGAAACTACTGAATGTGTCTGAATATTAGTACACATGTAGAAAACTGATAATCATTACATTCAGCTTCAAAACAGTAGTGCGACCGTGAAATTGTCTCTGATGCACCCGCACTGTCCTCACTGAAGTCCGTTGACGCTGACCGAGAGTAGCCGCCATTTTACCAACTTGTGAATTTTACACAAAAGTAATAATATGCTAAACGAACTCAGAAATCTCAAATAATCTGATTATTTATAAACTAAAACGAGAAAATTATGTACATCCACTCAGACAAACCCCAAATCTCTAGCTATGTGACTTGTAAAATAGTTTTTATCACGTTCTTTCACTCACTCGGTTTGACACAAAAATAACACATCAAACGTTTACCAAACGTGATAATACCTTAACGGATGTGTTAACTAGCATGTTATGACATGTTCTTTCGACATTAGAAAGTTTAAACGTGCTATTACATACCTGTAGTAATAAATAGAAACGGACACAAAGGTTATCTTCTTGACTGCACAGTCCTGGCGCTTTCTTAAGTGTGAAGAACGTGGGATGGGCGCGCCTGCCGGAACTTCCTGTTTCCCCACTACAACGGTGCAACGGTCCGTGCATTTCGGGATCCTTGGGACGGCCCTACCAGTGTTGCCAACTAATTTTCAGGAGAAGTTGCTAGAGGCAGGTCGATTTGTTGCTAAAAGTTGCTCAATAACGTTGTGATGTCTTTGCGTGATGAAGTCATTACGTAATAACGTAAAACTGCATCATTACATAGAATACACAATAACGTTAATCAAATTGACTGGCCATCTCCGCGACAAATATGATTTGACATTTGTTAGTTTAGATTTGTTTGTTTATTATCATATATTTGTATTTGTAAAAGTAATATAAACACATAACATTTATATGATCAGATATTTTTATTTATAAACACAACACATTGAATTATTGAACAATTACACATTACACATTATTGAACAATTACATTTGATTTATATTCTTATTAACTAGTAGTGTATTGGTAGTTAGTAAACATGCTACCTAACTGATCAACAATTATAGGTACAAGGTAATAACAAGGTATATATGCTATCTTATTGAACAAGCAACTTAACTCAAATAATGATGTGCGCTAGGCATCTCTCTCCAGCTCTGGGCCCTTGGCATCACTGGGCCCTACCCCATTACATGAGAACAGGGTATCTGCCGCTGCCTCCTCCTCCTCCTCCGGGACACTTCTACTTTAAATAGATTTGATCAATCTGTTGATTGTGGCCTGTGGAATGTTGTCCCATTCCTCTTCAGTGGCTGTGTGAAGTTGCTGTATATTGGTGGGAACTGGAACAAGCTGTGGTACACGTCAATCCAGCCCTCCCAAACATGCTCAATGGTTGACATGTCTTGTGAGTATGCAGGACATGGAAGAACTGGGACATTTTCAGCTTCCTGGAATTGTGTACAGATCCTTGCGACATTGGGCCCTGCATTATCATGCTGAAACATGACGTGATGTCGGCAGGACAATGGGCCTCAGGATCTTGTCATGGTATCTCTGTGCATTAAATTTGCCATTGATAAAATGCTATTTTGTTCCTTCTCTGTAGCTTATGCCTGCCCATACCATAACCCTGACATGAACACGGGGTACTCTGTTCACGACATTGACATCAGCAAACCGCTCGCCCACACACCACCATACACATGGTCAGCAGTTGTGAGGGTGGTTGGGCATACTGCCAAATTCACTAAAACAAAGTTGGAGGCGGCTTATGGTATAGAAATTACCATTAAATTATCTGGCAACAGCTCTGGTGGACATTCCTGCAGTCAGCATGCCAGTTGCATGCTCTCTCAAAACTTGAGACATCTGTGGCATTGTCAGTGGTAGAAAAAGCACCCAATTGTCATACTTGAGTAAAAGTAAAGATACCTTAGTAGAAAATGACTCAAGTAAAACTGGAAGTCACCCAGTAAAATACTACTTGAGTAAAATTCTATAAGTATTTGGTTTTAAATATACTTAATTATCAAAAGTAAATGTAATTGTTAAAATATACTTCACTATCAAAAGTAAAAGTAAACGTATTAATCATTTCAAATTCCTTATTAAGTAAACCAGATGATACCATTTTTATTTTAAATTGTATTTATGGATAGCTGTCACGATCGTTATGAGAAGCGGACCAAGGCGCAGCGTGGTAGCGTACATCTTTATTAATTAACGTACTTAACACACACGAACAAAACAACAAACCAAACGATACGTGAAGTCCTAGGTTATACACCAAAACAAACCTTACGGAACAAGATCCCACAATAAACAGTGCTAAACAGGCTGCCTAAGTATGGACCCCAATCAGAGACAACAAGCTACAGCTGCCTCTGATTGGGAACCACCCTGGCCAACATAGAAATACACGAACTAGATCAACAACATAGAAAATACAACATAGACACTACACACCCTGGCTCAACATTTAAGAGTCCCCAGAGCCAGGGCGTGACAATAGCCAGGGGCACACTCCAACACTCAGATATCATTTAAAAACTAAACGTGTTTAGTGAGTCCACCAGATCAGAGGCAGTAGGGATGACCAGGGATGTTCCGTTGATAATTGCGTGAATTTGACAATTTTTCTGTCCTAAGCATTCAAAATTGAACGAGTACTTTTGGGTGTCAGGGAAAATGTATGGAGTAAAAAGTATATATTTTTCTTTCGGAATGTAGTGAAGTAAAAGTTGTCAAAAATATAAATAGTAAAGTACAGATACCCCAAAAAATGACTTAAGTAGTACTTTAAAGTATTTTTACTTAAGTACTTTACACCACTGGGCATTGTGTTGTGTGACAAAACTTCACATTTTAGAGTGTCTCCCTTATGGGGTATCTCATATATCCCAGCTTTACATAGGGTGGTAGATAGGCTTACCCTGGTGTAACGTTTTGATAACAATGTAAATCTCTCTAGGACAAGGTGACTTTGATCAATATATTCGCCTGCATTTACCCCGCAACTTAAAAAACGGCCCTTTTCTAAAAATAACATTTCATGAAATAACTCTAAAAGTGTAAACTGTAGCAATTTATTTCCCTTTATAGCTTATTAGCCTAATCATGACCTTCATCCATGCTGGAATACCCATCCACGACCCATTTTCAATGCCCTGGCTGAGGGAAGGAGGTTCTCACCCAAGATTTGACGGTACATGGCCCCGTCCATCGTCCCTTTGATGCGGTGAAGTTGTCCTGTCCCCTTAGCAGAAAAACACCCCCAAAGATAATTTTTCCCACCTCCATGTTTGACGGTGGGGATGGTGTTCTTGGGGTCATAGGCAGCATTCCTCCACCTCCAAACACGGCGAGTTGAGTTGATGCCAAAGAGCTCCATTTTGGTCTCATCTGACCACAACACTTTCACCCAGTTCTCCTCTGAATCATTCAGATGTTCATTGGCAAACTTCAGACGGCCCTGTATATGTGCTTTCTTGAGCAGGGGGGACCTTGCGGGCGCTGCAGGATTTCAGTCCTTCACGGCGTAGTGTGTTACCAAATGTTTTCTTGGTGACTATGGTCCCAGCTGCCTTGAGATCATTGACAAGATCCTCCCGTGTAGTTCTGGGCTGATTCCTCACCGTTCTCATGATCATTATAACTCCACGAGGTGAAATCTTGCATGGAGCCCCAGGCCGAGGGAGATTGAAAGTTATTTTGTGTTTCTTCCATTTGCGAATAATCTCACCAACTGTTGACACCTTCTCACCAAGCTGCTTGCCGATGGTCTTGTAGCCCATTCCAGCCTTGTGTAGGTCTACAATATTGTCCCTGACATCCTTGGGGAGCTCTCTGGTCTTGGCCATGGTGGAGAGTTTGAAATCTGATTGATTGATTGCTTCTGTGGACAGGTGTCTTTTATACAGGTAACAAGCTGAGATTAGGAGCACTCCCTTTAAGAGTGTGCTCCTAATCTCAGCTCGTTACCTGTATAAGAGACACCTGGGAGCCAGAAGTCTTTCTGATTGAGAGGGGTCAAATACTTATTTCCCAATTTAAATCATTTTTGACATGCGTTTTTCTGGATTTATTTTGTTATTCTGTCTCTCACTGTTCAAATAAACCTACCGTTAAAATTAGACTGATCATTTCTTTGTCAGTGGGCAAACGTACAAAATCAGCAGGGGATCAAATACTTTTTTCCCTCACTGTATGTTTGTGAAAGTGATGAGTATTGACTTTTCTCAATGTTAAAACAGAGCATAGGAATTGTAGTTTACACAGAGCCAAATGTGGACGAATGTAATGGCTGAAAACCCTACATAGGGAGAAGGGATTTTGAGAGCTACTGCACTGCCGGCACTGAAGTCCGTTAATGGGCATATAGCAGCTATTTCTCAATGCTTGAAATGCATATAATATTAACTTGAGCACCCCCATAAAACATTCACAAATTACAAACTCATAAATCCATTTTTATAATACTGTAATATTGTTCTAAAAGTTGGGTTTGAGGTTCTCCAAATCAAATACTAAAACGTATAGTCCAACTTGGTTCGCACCAGTTTACCATGGACTGTAGGCTACAGCAGGCTCACCATTTACGATCTTGCTTTAGGGCCTTTCCGGCCGTCTTCGTGGTTATATGCAGGAAGCATAAATTGTACAATTGTAAGCTAATAAATACTTTTCCAAGAGAGAACTCATGAATATTTATGCAATAAGGCCCGAGGAGGTATGTTATGGTCAATATACCACGGCTAAGGGCTGTTAGGCACGATGCACTGCCTGAGTCGCCTAATTGCTATTATAAACTGGTTACCAACATATGTAGAACAGTAAAAAATATATATATATTTAGTCATACCTGTGGTGTACGTCTGATATACCACGGCTTTCAGCCAATCAGCATTCAGGGCTCGAACAACCCCGACCACCCAATGTATATTTACTACAGTAAAATAATATACTGCACCAACTACATAAATATCTGATAGGGGCCATTATCTTCTATGTGGACTTTAAACGAACATCAAAATGGAGGACGCCATTTTAACAGCTCGTAAGATTATACATGTTTACACAAAACCAATAACATGAAAAACGAACACACACTGTTTTACATTAAAGGCCATACCCTGTTCAAAGGCACTTCAATATTTTCTTGCCGGTTCACCCTCTGAATGACACACATACACAACCCATGTCTCAATTGTCTCAAGGCTTAAAAATCCTTATTTAACCTGTCTCTTCCCCTTCATCTACACTGATATAAAGTGGATTCAACAGGTAACATCAATAAGGCATCATAGCATTCACCTGGTCAGTCTGTCATGGAAAGAGCAGGTGTTCCTAATGTTTTGTACATTCAGTGTATTTTTTTAGTTGACGCATGTCATGTCTGATATACATGAATAAAAGTGTTATTCACCCTGGACATGAGACTTGATTTCTGAACTTTTGAATTATAACCTCTAAGTGTTGTCTTGGTTGATAAAGTCTGCATGTTGTTTAAGTTACCATGGTAAAAATGTGAAGACCAATGTTCTATGAAAAAGTTATTTTGCATTTAGTCATCCCCCAAATGTGACCATTGAAAGCCTTGACCGTTGCATCCTTCCTCAGGGAACGGCCTGCTGGCATCAGGGTGGCATGTTTTTTGATGTGCTGCTCTGGAGTTCCATGGCCAAGCAGACTCACTTGGGGACAGGGGGAAGAACACATTTTTATTCAAGTCTGAGAGACTTTTAGAGGGAGAGAGCATGAGTTCTGAAGTACAATAAACCCAACCAGGGACCCTGAATTATCTGCTATATCACACAGACAGCACTAGTGAAGGCCTTGATTATCTGCTATATCACACAGACAGCACTAGTGAAGACCTTGATTATCTGCTATATCACACAGACAGCACTAGGGAAGACCTTGATTATCTGCTATATCACACAGACAGCACTAGTGAAGGCCTTGATTATCTGCTATATCACACAGACAGCACTAGTGAAGGCCTTGATTATCTGCTATATCACACAGACAGCACTAGTGAAGACCTTGATTATCTGCTATATCACACAGACAGCACTAGTGAAGGCCTTGATTATCTGCTATATCACACAGACAGCACTAGTGAAGACCTTGATTATCTGCTATATCACACAGACAGCACTAGTGAAGGCCTTGATTATCTGCTATATCACACAGACAGCACTAGTGAAGACCTTGATTATCTGCTATATCACACAGACAGCACTAGTGAAGACCTTGATTATCTGCTATATCACACAGACAGCACTAGTGAAGGCCTTGATTATCTGCTATATCACACAGACAGCACTAGTGAAGGCCTTGGATTATCTGCTATATCACACAGACAGCACTAGTGAAGGCCTTGATTATCTGCTATATCACACAGACAGCACTAGTGAAGACCTTGATTATCTGCTATATCACACAGACAGCACTAGTGAAGGCCTTGATTATCTGCTATATCACACAGACAGCACTAGTGAAGGCCTTGATTATCTGCTATATCACACAGACAGCACTAGTGAAGACCTGATGATCTGCTATATCACACAGACAGCACTAGTGACGTGCCTAGCTCTTACTGCAGTCCAGTGCCTTGGACATCTTTGAAGTTTGGCCTCTAGTAATTTAGGAGGGCAACTTTATGAAGGCCTATTCACCCTGGTCTTATCGTACAAGGCTCTACAGACGTATAAAATAAAGACAGGCTGTTTTTATTGTCATATTATTTGCGTTGATTATTATTCAACTGGTATGTGCATCAGGGTTTAATATTTCCCCTGTGTTTTACAAATGTTCCATCCCGAGAATAAATCACTCTTCTCCTGCTGTGTGAGACTGCTGTCTCCTGGCTATCAGCCCTGTCTCTGTGTTTGACCAAAACGGGCTCTCTTTCAGCGCCATGGAGTGCACAGGTATTACGGTTGCTGTCCTTTCAGCACCACAAGCCTTTCACATTTGATGTGACACTGTTGTTGTCTCTATTGGTGATAGTGTGATAGTGGTGCTGGCTACCATAGGCTGTGCAAACAGTGCATTATGTTCAAATCAAATTGTATTGGTCACATATACATATTTAGCAGATGCTATTGCGGGTGTAGCGAAATGCTTGTGTTTCTAGCGCCAACAGTGCAGTAGTATCTAACAATTCACAACAATACACACAATACTGTCACGAACAGAAGAGGACCCAAGAGCGCAAGTTCAAATTCAGAGTTCTTTATTCAAGGTTACAGGCGGGAAGAGGAGTCCCAGGGGTGTCAGGGGTCTTTCAGGGTCCTCCTGTGGGTACCTGTGCTCCGGGGTCACCAAATGTCCGGGGGTGTCCAGTCCAAGTAGCTTAGTGTGTGTGTTCCCCAGTGATGGAGCGGCGTATCGGGCTGAGGGTGGTGAAACGTCTGGGCACGCTCATCTGGTGGTCGGAGACCTGGGGGAACACACACACACAACAGCAATATGAATGGCAGGCAGAAGTACAGATCAGGGCTGGGCAAATATCGTGGTGAGAGACAGAAGGCAGAAACGAGTTACCGGAGGGGCTGAAGATCGGAGAGTAGTCGAGGTCCAGAAGGCAGGTGGGGATAGACGGGGCAGTAGAACAAGGAGGCAGTCAAGAAAGGATCGGTATCACAAACAGGAGTCAGAGCGCAGACAGGCAGGTTACTGGTCCGGGTTTGAAGACGATCTGACAGGGCTTGGCTGAAAACCAGGGCTTGATATACTGGGAGAGGTAGTGGGGAAATGCAGTTCAGCTGGCAGAGTAATTAGAACAGAGTGAGGCAAGGTGAGGATGGTGAGTGGGAAATGCAGTGCAGCTGGCCAGGTAACAAGAGCAGAGCAGGGCAGGTGGAGCTAGTTAGGCTGAGTAGAGAGAGGGAGGTGAGCAGAGTGGAAGATAATTGAATGCAATTAATGTTGCTACCAGGGAGAGAGAGTGCTCATGACAGGACCCCCCCTCCAAGGGACGGCCCCAGAAGTCCCAAGAACAACATCATGCCGGGAGGGTGGAGGGGAGCAGGCGGCGGGTCAGAACTCCTCCGAGCGGTCCGAGTGAATCTCCTCATCCTCAGAAGGAGCTGGAGGGTCACGGTCGGGAGACAGGACAGGCACTGAGACAGGAGCAGGGCGGGCCGGACGGCTAGGAACCCCTCTTGGACGGCCCCCTACGGATTGCAGGCTGATCAGGATGTAGTCGGTGGAAGTCAGTGATAAGGGTCCAGTCCACTATCCTCCTGGCGGGGATCCAGGTCCTCTCCTCTGGACCATACCCCTCCCAATCAACGAGGTACTGGAGACCCCTACCCCTTCGCCTAGAGCCGGAGCAGCCGCGGACGGTGAAGACAGGACCGCCATCTACGAGCGCGGAGGAGGTGGCGCCGAGCTGCAGGGACCAGGGGACTTTCATGGACCGGCTTGACCTTGGAGACGTGGAAGGTGGGGTGGACCCGCATGGAAGCGGGCAACTGAAGTCGGACCGCCGTTGGACTGATGACTTTCTGCACAGGAAAAGGACCAATGAAGCGAGGGGCCAGCTTTCGTGATACAACCCGCAGCGGCAGATCCCGGGCAGACAGCCAGACCTTCTGACCAACCCGGTAAGTAGGTGCTGGGGTCCTCCGTCGGTTGGCACCGACGGCGTAGCTGGTTCCAGACTTCAGGAGCACAGTGCGAGCCTGGGCCCAAGTGCGGCGGCAGCGGCGGGGCATACGCAGAGCAGACGGACAGGTGGCATCCGCCTCCTGGCTGGCAAACAGTGGAGGTTGATACCCGTAGACACACTGAAAGGGGAGAGCCCGGTGGAGGAACTGGTGAGTGAATTATGGGCATATTCCACCCAGAGCAGGTGTTGAGCCCAGGCCCGGGGATTTTGGGAAGCCACACACCTCAGTGCCTTCTCCAGCTCCTGGTTCATGCGTTCAGTCTGGCCGTTTGACTGCGGGTGGAATCCAGACGATAGGCTGGCGGTGGCCCCAAGGAGATGACAGAACTCCTTCCAAAAGGTTGCTGAGAATTGCGGGCCCCGGTCTGACACTATATCCTGGGGTAGGCCATGGATACGAAACACATGTTCCAGGACCACCTGGGAGGTCTCTTTTAGCAGAGGGTAGTTTGGGAAGGGGCACGAAGTGGGTCATCTTACTAAAGCGGTCAACAATGGTAAGGATGACTGTGTGTCCGTCAGAGGGCGGAAGGCCCGTAACAAAGTCCAGTGAAACGTGGGACCAGGGCCTCTTGGGTATGAGTAGGGGTTGCAGCAACCCAGCAGGAGGCTGGTTGGGAGTCTTGTTTCGGTTACAAGTGGGACAAGCTCGGATGAATTCTCGGACATCCCACGTCTCATCCCCGCCACCAGAACCGCTGGCGAGACCAGATGAAGGGTGCGAGTGATGCCGGGATGACAGGCCAGACGGGATTCGTGCCCCCACTGAATCACAGGTGACCTGAGATTTGCTGGAACAAACAGACGGTTGGGGGCGCTGGTGCTTGGACCTGGCTGGTCCCGAAGAGCCTCCATGACCTGCTTCTCGATCTCCCAGGTGAGGGCCGCTACGACCAAGTGGCTGGGAAGAATGGGAGCTGTCATGGCGGTGGTCTCGTCCTTCTGAAACATCCGGGAAAGAGCATCAGGTTTGATGTTGCGAGATCCCCGGGCGGTAGGAGAGCGTGAAATTGAAGCGCGTAAGAACAGAGACCACCGCTGTTGACGGGAGTTCAGCCTCCTGGCTGTTTGGATATACTCCAGGTTCTTGTGGTCTGTCCACTACGAATGGTTCCTTTGACCCCTCTAACCAGTGCCGCCATTCTTCAAGGGCGAGCTTGACAGCCAACAGCTCGCGGTTCCCAATGTCGTAGTTGCATTCGGCAGGGGTTAGCCGACGGGAGTAGAAGGCACAGGGGTGCATCTTGCCATCCTCAGCTGCTCTTTGAGAAAGCACTGCACCCACTCCCACGTCCGAAGCATCTACCTCCACCACAAACTGCCTTGCTGCATCTGGCATCTGGAGGATGGGAGCAGAAGTGAAACATGTCTTGAGGATATTGAAGGCCTTATCAGCAGCTGATGTCCATTGGTACGGTTGTTTAGTGCTGGTTAGCGCCGTGAGGGGTGCAGCCACTGTGCTATAGTTTCTGATGAATCTCCTATAAAGTTGGCAAAGCCCAGGAACTGTTGCAACTTCTTCCGAGACTCAGGAACTGGCCAGGAAGTGACAGCCGACACCTTCGTGAGATCCATCTGAATGCTGCCCTCGGTCACCACATACCCCAGGAATGAAACGGTCTTGGCATGGAACTCGCACTTCTCTGCCTTCACGAAAAGAGAGTTCTCCAGCAGGCGGCGCAGGACCAACCGGACGTGGTGCGTGTGTTCTGACAGAGTCTTTGAGAATATTGAAATATCGTCAAGGTACACAAATACGAACGTATTTAGCATGTCCCTGAGGATATCATTCACTAGGGCTTGAAAAACTGCTGGGGCATTGGTGAGGCCCGAAGGGCATGACGAGATATTCATAGTGGCGGTTGGTGTGTTGAACGCTGTCTTCCATTCGTCTCCCTCCCTCATCCGCACCAGATGGTAGGCATTGCGAAGGTCCAGCTTAGTGAATACAGTGGCTCCCTGCAGCAGTTCGAAGGCAGACGAAAGTAAGGGCAGTGGGTAGCGATTCTTAACCGTGATGTCGTTCAGACCCCGGTAATCTATGCATGGACGAAGAGAACCGTCCTTCTTGCCCGACAAAGAAGAATCCCGCTCCTGCGGGGAAGACGACGGGTCTAATTATCCCGGAGGCAAGAGAGTGCATTAATGTAGTCCTCCATGGCCTTTCTTTCCGGGGCTGACAGTGAATACAGACGACCCTTGGGAGGGTGCTGTGCCAGGCAGGAGATCAATCGCGCAGTCATAGGGTCTGTGTGGGGTAGAGATGTCGCCTTGGATTTGTTGAACACCTCTTTCAGGCTGTGGTAACAGGCCGGAACATTGGATATGTCGGAGGTAGCGCTAGATCCTTCCCCGGTGAACGGGCAGGGTGGCCCCCTTAAACAGGTCTGGTGACAACTCCTTCCCCACTCACGGACTGTTCCTGTCCCCAGTCGATGTGGGGGTTGTGCTGACGGAGCCACGGGTATCCAAGAATGAGTGGTTGGCCAGGTGAGTGTAGGAGGTGAAACTGGATGGACTCCCTGGTGGTTTCCTGACAGCAGGATTGTCACAGGGGCGAGATATGGAGTGACAGTGCCAAGATGATGCCCATCCAGGGCTCGTGCAGGAATGGGTTGTGTCAGTTGATGATGGTTCACGCCCAGTTGCTGTGCAAGCTCAGGGTCCATGATGTTTGCTTCGGCTCCGGAATCCACAAGGGCGGCCAATGTGGAGTCTTGTCAGAAAGCTGAAGGCGGAGATGAAGCAGGGTCTTTCGGATGGAGGGAGACTGAAGGCTTGTTGAGCTCACCCGGATCTCCCTACACCTGGTGAGCTGCGGCTTTTGCCGGACAAGTAGCGACACGGTGATTCTCGCCACCACAGTAGAGGCAAAGGTTGGAGCTTAGACGGCGCCGACGCTCCTCGGGAGTCAGAGAGGCACGGCCAATCTCCATGGGCTCAGGCTGATTGGAGTTGGCTATGGGACTTGACAGGCAGGGGCTGGACAGAAGCGGTATCGACCCGAGTACGGATGGCAGGTTGACTGAGACGGCCCTTCTCCCTCCTCCGGGTCTGTATACGGCGGTCAATGCGAACGGCAAGGTCAATGGCGGCATCAAGCGTTGAGGGCGGTCATGGGAAACAAGCTCGTCCTTGATATAGTCCGCCAGGCTATGGAGGAAGGCTTGCACCAGTGCCTCTGGGTTAAACGAGCTTTGACTGGCCAGGGTACGAAAGTCAATGGAGAAGTCTGCCACTGTCCGATTGCCCTGACGGATGGTGAGCAGAGCTTTGTGACGCTCGGCTGTTGGCGAGCCTAGGTCAAAGACCTTTAACATCTCCTCCTCAAAGGCACTGAAGGAGGCACAGGCTGGGGTTTGCGGTCGAATTCCGCCGTTCCCCACAACCGAGGCTCGACCGGTGAGATGTGTGATGACATACCCCCACCTTGGCTCCCTCTGTTGAGAAAGTCCTGGGCTGTAGTGCAAACTGGATTCGGCAGCTGCTCAAGAATGGTCTTACTTGCTTCTGGTTGCCATCAAATGCTTCCGGGTTCCCAATCCTTGGTTCAGGAGCGTGGGATCTGGTGGCACTGCGGGCCTGCAGCATTGGGACCTCCAGCGGAGGGATGAAGGAGTATCGGTGGTACAGGAACAAAAGGACCAGGGGGGGGGTGCAGGTGGAGTAGCCGGGCTTGAGAGTAGTTGCAGGGCTTGGGCTGGCTGTTGTTGCTGCAGTTGGAACTGTTGTTGCTAGCTGGTTGAATAGCTGGAGAAGGGAAGCGATGTCGCCAGCCATCCGATTTATGTCTCCCCTCAGAGCGTTCCAGTCGCTGTAGGGCAGTCCTCTCTGGCTCTTCCTCCATCGTGGTCAGGGAGTGCGCTGGGTCCATGATGGTCAGATCGTTCTGTCACGAACAGAAGAGGACCCAAGAGCGCAAGTTCAAATTCAGAGTTCTTTATTCAAGGTTACAGGCGGGAAGAGGAGTCCCAGGGGTGTCAGGGGTCTTTCAGGGTCCTCCTGTGGGTACCTGTGCTCCGGGGGTCACCAAATGTCCGGGGGTGTCCAGTCCAGTGCTTAGTGTGTGTTCCCCAGTGATGGAGCGGCGTATCGGGCTGAGGGTGGTGAAACGTCTGGGCACGCTCATCTGGTGGTCCGAGACCTGGGGAACACACACACAACAGCAATATGAATGGCAGGCAGAAGTACAGATCAGGGCTGGGCAAATATCGTGGTGAGAGACAGAAGGCAGAAACGAGTTACCGGAGGGGGCTGAAGATCGAGAGTAGTCGAGGTCCAGAAGGCAGGTGGGGAGTAGACGGGCAGTAGAACAAGGAGGCAGTCAAGAAAGGATCGGTATCACCAACAGGCAGTCAGAGCGCAGACAGGCAGGTTACTGGTCCGGGTTTGAAGACGATCTGACAGGGCTTGGCTGAAAACCAGGGGCTTGATATACTGGGAGAGGTAGTGGGGAAATGCAGTTCAGCTGGCAGAGTAATTAGAACAGAGTGAGGCAAGGTGAGGATGGTGAGTGGAAATGCAGTGCAGCTGGCCAGGTAACAAGAGCAGAGCAGGGCAGGTGGAGCTAGTTAGGCTGAGTAGAGAGAGGGAGGTGAGCAGAGTGGAAGATAATTGAATGCAATTAATGTTGCTACCAGGGAGAGAGAGTGCTCATGACAAATACACTCAAATCTAAAAGTAAAAGAATGGATTGAAGAAATATATAAATATTAGGATGAGCAAGGTCGGTGTGGCATAAAATAAAATACAGTAGAATAGAATACAGTATATATATATGAGATGAGTAAAGCAAAAATATGTAAACATTATTAAAGTGACTAGTGATCCATTATTAAAGTGGCCATTGATTCCAAGTCTATGTATGGAGGGCAGTAGCCTCTAAGCTGCAGGGTTGCGTAACCGGGTGAGCTGGCTAGTGATGGGAGGTGAGTTACTGCCGCTCTGATATCCAAAAGTTATTTCCGGCTGTAATGTAATAACACAAAAACAATTCTGGCCAAATAATGTAAGAAATAACACAAAAAAAACCACAAAATACTGCAAAGTTGCTTAGGAGCTAGAAGCAGAGCTGCCATATCTGTCGGGCGCCATCTCCAAAATTCTATGTGTCATGTTGTGTCCATGCGGGTTCTGTCTGTGTGTGCGTAGCCCGGAAGCGCGCCTGTTTGATTCATTCATAATGTCATCAAAAAGCATTGCCCTCCTTCACTAGAACTAGAATGGCCCGACTACAGAATATATAATGTCTGGCGTATTAAGTGATAATGCTTTTCTGTTATTTTCATGATATATATTTTTTTGATACAACTTGTTAGAATTTTGATCCCTCTGAAGGCCTTGGTCCTATAGTCACGGTTCGCTACTGGATCTAAGTGAAGGCTTGAATTAAACCTGGCCAGAGGCAGGTTTAACTTCAGATTAATGGATGTTGGCCCCCAGGTTGACCTTGGCAATGAGAGAAAATGGATTACCTGGACTATTTCAATGATCTCAGAACAACTAGTGTTTTAAGAAGAGTCTTTGATCCTGTGTTTAATATTTATTTATTTTTTAGTTCATAGTGTTTAGAATGGTATCATGTTAGGGGTTAAGACAATGGGATGATTCTGGAAGGTGTTCAAGGAAAGACAATTTTCAGAAAGTGTCACACTTTGCCAATACTCACCTTACTTAAAAGTACAAAAATATCCTTCAGATATTCAGTCAGTTTATCTACTGTTTTATTATTTCTCAAGTGGATGTAAATTCTGTTGTAGGCAATCATTTGGAAAGGTGGAATTATGTAATATTATGTTATGTTAATAATACTAATAATTACAATTCTACCACTATCAAAAGGAACAATGTATTTATACCTCTAGATTTATATTTGATTATGAATGAGTTTTTCTAGCCATTTATTATTGTGTTGATAATTTATTTGAAATACTGATAATGCTTTTTTATATATATATAAAGTACCAGTCAAATGTTTGGACACCTACTCATTCAAGTTTTTTTTTTTTTTTTTTTTACAATTTTCTACATTTGTAGAATAATAGTGAAGACATCAAACTATGAAATAACACATGGAATCATGTAGTAATCAAAAAAGTGTTAAACAAATCAAAATATATTTAATATTTGAGATTCTACAAAGTAGCCACATTTTGCCTTGAGACAGCTTTGCACAATATTGAATTTCAATTAACAGGTGTGCCTTGTTAAAAGTTAATTTGTGGAATTTCTTTCCTTTTTATGTGTTTGAGCCAATCAGTTGTGTTGTGACAAGGTAGGAGTGGTATACAGAAGATAGTCCTCTTTGGTAAAAGACCAAGTCCATATTATGGCAAGAACAGCTCAAATAATCAAAGAGAAACGACAGTCCATTACTTTAAGACATGAAGGTCAGTCAATCCGGTAAGTTCTTTAAAGTTTCTTCAAGTGCAGTCGCAAAAACCATCAAGTGCTATGATGAAACTGGCCCTCATGAGGACCGCCACAGGAAAGTAAGACCCAGAGTTCCCTCTGCTGCAGAGGATAAGTTCATTAGAGTTACCAGCCTCAGAAATTGCAGCCCCAATAAATGCTTCACGGAGTTCAAGTAACAGACACATCTCAACATCAACTGTTCAGAGGAGACTGCGTGAATCAGAACTTCATGGTTGAATTGCTGCAAACAAACCACTACTAAAACATACCTAGTCCCCTGAATACAAACCAAGTAATCTTAACATTCAGTGGCTTGTGAAAGTATTCACCCCCTTGGCATTTTTCCTATTTTATTGCCTTACAACCTGGAATTAAAATGGATTTTGGGGGTTGTATCATTTGATTTGCACGACATGCCTACCACTTTGAAGATGAAAAAAATGTTTTAGTAAACAAACAAGAATCAAGAAAAAAAACAGAACTTGAGCATGCATAACTATTAAGCCTCTCGATTAATGCCCTCCTTGCCTGGTCCGAGTTTTGGGTGGGTGGCCCTCTCTTGACAGGTTTGTTGTGGTGCCATATTCTTTGCATTTTTTAATAATGGATTTAACGGATACTCCGTGGAATTTCCCAAAGTTTCTAATATTTTTTAGAACCCAACACTGATCTGTACTTTTCCCCAACTTCGTCAGCTGACCTGTTTGGAGAGCTCCTTGGTCTTCATGGTGCCGCTTGCTTGGTGGTGCCCCTTGCTTAGTGGTGTTGCAGACACTGTGCTCGCATATTCCCTGAAAGACCTTTGCTTGAAAAAACGAGAAAAAACGGCAGTAGTACGGTTTGTCCATTTGAGACGCCATAGACCCCTTTCTGTGTTAACAAACATAGCTGCAAGAGGGGGATGGGCGCAAGTAGGTGGCAGAACAAGGGGGAGTTGTTATAGAAACGCCAGCAAAAAAAGCCTCTATTTACATGTTGTTATGAGTGCATTTCACCTGCACTACTTTGGATTATAATTGGATTTTTTAAGGCCCTGTATGAATGCCCTGCTTAATATAATGTTTGTGGCATCATCACAAATCAACTGCATTATACTTAAAAAACACTTCCAACCAGTAAAATGGCTCTTTGGCTAGCTTTTGCTACAGCCTATATCAATCAGCATACGCATTCCAGCTAACAACTGCTGCATCAAGGTATTTTGCAAAGATCACACACAACCAAATATAATCATAGCGACTGTTCAAGCAAGAATCAAAACATAATTGTAAGTGTATGAGAACCCAAAAAAGTTATTTTGTTTAGAAGAAATAACATGTAAATCTAGACTACTGCCGCCAAGAGTCGTACGCATCTGTTTGTGACGTCAGTGTGTCATGTACTGGAAAAAGGGTCTATACCCACTTCCTCAAAATAGTCAGAAAACTCAAGAATTCCGTCTTTTAATTTTGATGTTTTTGGCGAGATAGTTCTTAGTCGTGCAATTTTACATTTAACTAAGATGTTTGTCATTAAATGAGAGAGACTAGTTGTTTTCATGCAGATTTTTTAATTGAGAAATACTTTAACAAAGACTTTAACGAAAAGAATACCTACTGTTGACTAATAACCCCTTCCTTCGCTACAGACTTCGGCTTGACTCGAGGAAAAAAATGTTGTGTGCCAGAACAGCTGAAAAAACCTTACCAAAAGTCCAAAACGAAAACAAAATAATGTCATAATATATGCTACAAACTCTTCCGAACTGTTCCCGCAAGCATGCTGACGCCTTAAAGGCTATCAAAAGTCTGTCTTACAATGGTTTCAGTAGTCCTACATTGTCACAAGGTATAGATTATACCCCTATTTAGACCTGAAGTAGCAGACAGTCTAAATACAGATTAGTGACAATATCGAACAGCTTAAACCATTTGTAACATCATTATTGTTAGTCCAGCATAAAGTTTGAGCTTCTTTCAACACCATGGAGTGAATCTTTACCACTGCTACACCTGGCTATCAGCCACCGGAGCTTAGTCTGGCAGCTGGAAAAAGTTTATTCAGCCTCATTTACTGCCCTTAAAAAAACATAGCTGATATGGCTGACTTGCTTAAACAAATATGGTTTTTCTACTGACTCCTTCTGGATTTGTGTAATTCGATAAGAACCGCCCTAGTTAAATAAAGGTTCAATAATAATAAAATATGTCCATAATAAAATGGCCACTGTAAAACACACAGGGTGTTCACCTTTAGGCCTACCTTCCTTTCTCCGTCAGACTTTGAATCTACTTCTGAAAGTACCATGCTTGGATTCATAATAACATCTCAGATTGAACTCTTCGCAAACAGCGACAGTTTCGTTAAAAACAATGCACACCGGGTTTGATATTGGAGAAATACATTGGTGATTTACCACTGTAATCAGATGGACATTATTTGTTATGGTCATTGAATTGATTAGCCCACTAACCACGTGTTAAATGTGTAGTGAGCTTCACTGTGTAGGACTATGAATTGGGCAGCTATAGGCTATTTGTTAATAGGCTAATTATGTTCTGGCCTGCGACTAGCTACAAGCTCAGCAACACATTGACTGGAGGCCAAACCTAGTTGCAAACCCCCTATATTGTAAATTACATCTGGTTGGTATAAGATTGAAATGGGGAAAATAATGTACCTGTGAAAACCCTATGAAATAGCTCCCCAATACCGTCTGATGTATATATTTAATGTATTACATGAATGGTGACCACAGCCCTTCCGCCAATCCATTTAAAACGTGTTTGACTGTAAGTTTTTCCCACCCTGCTGAATGTATCCAATGTTCCATATCAAATGGTCCTGTTATGACACATCT
>NW_025537085.1:30000-42046 GCF_020615455.1 Coregonus clupeaformis | reverse complement strand
TGTCAAGAGTGCTGTAGGTGGGTGTAGTGGTGGAATCAAGCGCAGGACACCAAGTATAGTCCAAAAGACTTTAGTACTATTTCCAACAAGGAAAATACGAACACACTTGCCCGAAGGCGAAACTACGCACGAAGGCGACAAAAATAAAGGCGCACTAAACATGTGCGTAAATGCTCCAACGCAGTGGAGTGAAGCTCAACCGAGCGAAAATGAAAATTACAAGCAACACACGACAGAAATAAATCAATCACACACAACACTAGACAAACACAACGAGAAACTTATAGGACACTAATTACGCTAAACGAGAACAGGTGTCACAACAAACAGACAAAAGCAAACGAACATGAAACATAAGCAACGGTGGCAGCTAGTATTCCGGAGACAACGACGCCCGAAGCCTGCCCGAACAAGGAAGAGAGGCAGCCTCGGCCGAAACCGTGACAGTACCCCCTTGACGCGCGGCTCCAGACGTGCGCCGACTCCGGCCTCGGGGCGACCCGGAGACGCGGAGCAGGGTGCGTCGGGTGCCCACGATGGAATTCCGTCAGGAGAGACGGTCCAAAATGTCTCTCCTCGGCACCCAGCACCGTTCCTCCGGACCGTACCCCTCCCACTCCACTAGATATTGGAGACCCCATCCGACGTCTCGAATCCAAGATGGACCTCACGGAGTACGCCGGTGCCCTCGATGTCCAATGGGGCGGAGGAGTCTCCCTGATCTCACTTTCTTGGAGTGGGCCAGCTACCACCGGCCTGAGAAGGGACACATGGAACGAGGGGTTAATACTTTTATATTCAACAGGTAGTTGTAATTTGTAACACACCTTGTTCAACCTTCTCAGGACTTTAAATGGCCCCCTACAAACCGCCGACCCAGTTTCCGACAGGGCAGGCGGAGGGGCAGGTTTCTGGTAGAGAGCCAGACTCGATCACCAGGTGCGTACACCGGTCCCTCACTGCGGTGGAGATCGGCGCTCGCCTTATGACGTCGGAGGGCCCGCTGCAGGTGGACGTGTGCAGCGTTCCATGTCTCCTCCGAGCGCGGCGCCACTCATCCACCGCAGGAGCCTCGATCTGGCTCTGCTGCCAAGGTGCCAGAACCGGCTGGTAACCCAACACACATTGGAAAGGGGTTAGGTTAGTGGAGGAATGGCGTAGGGAATTCTGGGCCATCTCGGCCCAGGAACGTACCTGCCCACTCCTCCGGCCGGTCCTGGCAGTATGTTCTAAGAAACCTACCCACATCCTGGTTCACGCGTTCCACCTGCCCATTACTCTCCGGGTGGTAACCCGAGGTGAGGCTCACCGAGACCCCCAACCGCTCCATAAAGGCTCTCCAGACCCTGGAGGTAAATTGGGGACCTCGATCAGACACAATATCCTCGGGTACCCCGTAGTGCCGGAACACATGGGTGAATAGTGCTTCGGCAGTTTGCAGGACGGTAGGAAGGCCCGGCATGGGGAGCAAACGATAGGCCTTAGAAAACCGGTCCACAGCACCAGTATAGTGGTATTCCCATGTGAAGGAGGAAGGTCAGTAAGGAAATCCACCGAGAGGTGAGACCATGGTCGTTGTGGAACGGGCAGGGGTAGTAACTTACCCCTAGGCAGATGTCTAGGCGCCTTACACTGGGCGCACACCGAGCAGGAGGAAACATAAACCCTCACATCCCTCGCCAACGTGGGCCACCAGTACTTGGCACTAAGACAGTGCACTGTCCGGCCGATACCAGGGTGTCCAGAGGAGGGTGACGTGTGAGCCCAATAGATCAATCGATCCCGAACCTCGAGCGGAACGTACTTCCGACCCTCCGGGCATTGCGGTGGACTAGGGTCGGTGCGTATCGCCCGCTCGAGCTCAGCATCGACCTCCCACACTACCGGTGCCACCAGACACGACTCCGGCAGTATGGGAGTGGGCTCCACGGACCTCTCCTCCGTGTCATACCGCCGAGACAGTGCATCTGCCTTACCGTTCTGTGACCCAGGGATGTACGTGATCTTAAATGTAAACCGGGTCAAAAACATGCTCCATCTTGCCTGACGAGGGTTCAGCCTCCTCGCTGCCCGGATGTACTCCAGGTTACGGTGGTCCGGTCAAAATGAGGAAAGGGGTGTTGAGCCCCCTCAAGCCAGTGCCTCCACACCTTTAGGGCCTGTACCACGGCTAACAGCTCCCTGTCCCCTACGTCATAGTTGCTCCGCCCGGACTGAGCTTCTTAGAATAAAAAGCACAGGGGCGGAGTTTAGGTGGCGCGCCTGACCGTTGGGAAAGCACGGCTCCTATACTGGCCTCAGACGCTCCACCTCTACCTGAAATGGCAAAGAGGGATCCGGATGCGCCAGCACCGGGGCCGAGGTAAACAGGTCCTTCAGCCTCCCAAACGCCCTGTCCGCCTCGGCAGACCACTGCAGACGCACCGGACCCCCCTTCAAAAGAGACGTGATGGGAGCTGCCACCTGTCCAAAACCCCCGGATAAACCTCCGGTAGTAATTTGCAAACCCCAAAAACTGCTGCACCTCCTTCACAGTGGTTGGTGTTTGCCAATTCACGCACCGGCTGACACCCGGTCTACCTCCATCTTCACCCCCTGACGCAGACAACTGATACCCCAAAAAAGGAGACCGACTCCTGGAAAAACAGACACTTCTCTGCCTTAACATACAGGTCGTTGCTCCACCAGCCTCCGCAACACTCTGCGCACCAGGGCCACATGCTCGACACGGGTAGGCGAGTACACGAGAATGTCATCTATGTACACAACCACCCCTGCCCCTGCATGTCCCTGAAGATCTCATCCACGAATGATTGGAAAACTGACGGAGCGTTCATCAACCCGTATGGCATGACAAGATACTCGTAATGGCCCGAGGTGGTACTAAAGGCTGTCTTCCATTCATCGCCCTCCCTAATGCGCACCAAGTTGTACGCGCTCCTGAGATCTAATTTAGTGAAGAAACGCGCCCCATGCAAAGACTCAGTCATGGTCGCAATCAGCGGGAGTGGATAACTATACTTCACCGTGATCTGATTGAGACCACGGTAATCGATGCACGGGCGTAAACCACCATCCTTTTTCTTCACAAAAAGAAACTCGAGGACGCAGGGGAAGTGGAAGGCCGTATGTATCCTTGTCTCAGAGATTCGTCTATGTAAATCTCCATAGCTTTCTTCTCCTCCTGAGACAGAGGATACACATGGCTCCGTGGGAGCGCAGCTCCTGCCTGGAGGTCTATCGCACAATCTCCCTGCCTATGGGGTGGCAACCGCGTCGCCCTCGACTTACTAAACGCAATAGCCAAATCCCCATACTCAGGGGGAACGTGCAATGCGGGCACCTGGTTTGGACTCTCCACCGAGGTAGCCCCTACGGAAACGCCCAAACATCGACCCACACACTGGGCAGACCACTCCATCAGAGCCCTCTCCTGCCATGAAATAGATGGGTTATGGGTACTCAACCAGGGCATGCCCAGCACCACCGGATACGCAGGCGAGTCAATCAGAAATAGCTGAATCATCTCCTGATGACCCCCCCTGCGCACACATCCTAAGTGGGCGCAGTGACCTCCCTGATTAAGCCCGCACCCAACGGACGGCTATCTAGGGCATGAACGGGAAAGGGACATCAACAGGAAGAAGGGGAATCCCTAAGGCTAAACAAAACTTCTTATCAACAAAATTCCCAGCCGCTCCTGAATCTACCAGCACCTTATGCTGGGAATGAGGTGCTACCTGTGGAAAACGCACAGGTATACAGAAATGTGCAACAGAGAGCTCTGGGTGAGTGGGGGCGCCTACTCACCTGGAAGGAATCCCCAGTGCGGGACCTGTCGTCCTCTCCCCTAGGGAGGCCATCCCCAGCACCTAGCCGCGGTGTGTCCTCCCCGACCACAGTTGGTGCAGGAGATGGACCCCCTCGTAAGCTGACCCCTCCTCTCTCTAGCGCCAGCGCCCCGAGCTCCATGGGGCACGGCTCGGAGGCGCTGGAGGGGTGAAATGGACGGACCCCCTCGGAACGTCCGCGGGTAGCTAGCAGGTTATCCAGCCTGATGGACATGTCGACCAACTGGTCGAGCGAGAGGCTGGTGTCCCTACAGGCCAGCTCCCGACGGACGTCCTCGCGAAGACTACATCTGTAGTGATCGGTGAGAGCCCACTCATTCCACCCTGCATCTGCCGCTAGAGTACGGAATTCGAGGGCGAACTCCTGGGCACTCCTCCTCCCCTGCCGGAGGAAGACCAGACGCTCCCCCGCCGCTTTCCCCTCCGGGAATGGTCAAACACCGCCCTGAAGCGGCGGGAGAACTCGTCGTAGGTGATGGTATCCGCGTCGATCCTCCTCCACTCCGCGTTGGCCCATTCCAACGCCTTCCCGGAAAGGCAGGAGATCAGGCGGACACGCTCTCATGTCCCGAGGGCGCCGGGTGCACGGTGGCCAGGTACAGCTCCACCTGGAGAAGGAATCCCTGACACCCGGCCGCGGTCCCATCGTAGGCCCTCGGGAGCGAGAGTCGAACTCCTCGGGGTTCCGGAGCAGGAATGGGCTGACTGGCCGATGGTGCTGGCAGGGAGGGTGGCGGTGGAGGAGTCCCCCAGCCTCGGATGGTGGTGATCACCTCCTGCAGTGCGGACCCCATCTGCAGGATCTGGTCACTTTGTTCCCGGACCTTGTCCTCCATCGTCGCCTGGGCTGCTGCGGCTCCTGCTGATTCCATGCTTTAAGGTGTGTGATTCTGTCAAGAGTGCTGTAGGTGGGTGTAGTGGTGGAATCAAGCGCAGGACACCGAAGTATAGTCCAAAAGACTTTAGTACTATTTCCAACAAGGAAAATACGAACACACTTGCCCGAAGGCGAAACTACGCACGAAGGCGACAAAAATAAAGGCGCACTAAACATGTGCGTAAATGCTCCAACGCAGTGGAGTGAAGCTCAACCGAGCGAAAATGAAAATTACAAGCAACACACGACAGAAATAAATAAATCACACACAACACTAGACAAACACAACGAGAAACTTATAGGACACTAATTACGCTAAACGAGAACAGGTGTCACAACAAACAGACAAAAGCAAACGAACATGAAACATACAACGGTGGCAGCTAGTATTCCGGAGACAACGAACGCCGAAGCCTGCCCGAACAAGGAAGAGAGGCAGCCTCGGCCGAAACCGTGACAGCAGGCTGTGATGCTGAACCAACCTTCCAATAATGAGCTGTTTAAATACAAGCCAATCAGCAGGCTGTGATGCTGAACCAACCTTCCAATAATGAGCTGTTTAAATACAAGCCAATCAGCAGACTGTGATGCTGAACCAACCTTCCAATAATGAGCTGTTTAAATACAAGCCAATCAGCAGGCTGTGATGCTGAACCAACCTTCCAATAATGAGCTGTTTAAATACAAGCCAATCAGCAGGCTGTGATGCTGAACCAACCTTCCAATAATGAGCTGTTTAAATACAAGCCAATCAGCAGGCTGTGATGCTGAACCAACCTTCCAATAATGAGCTGTTTAAATACAAGCCAATCAGCAGGCTGTGATGCTGAACCAACCTTCCAATAATGAGCTGTTTAAATACAAGCCAATCAGCAGGCCGTGATGCTGAACCAACCTTCCAATAATGAGCTGTTTAAATACAAGCCAATCAGCAGACTGTGATGCTGAACCAACCTTCCAATAATGAGCTATTTAAATACAGGCCAATCAGCAGGCTGTGATGCTGAACCAACCTTCCAATAAAGAGCTGTTTAAATACAAGCCAATCAGCAGGCCGTGATGCTGAACCAACCTTCCAATAATGAGCTGTTTAAATACAAGCCAATCAGCAGGCTGTGATGCTGAACCAACCTTCCAATAATGAGCTGTTTAAATACAAGCCAATCAGCAGGCTGTGATGCTGAACCAACCTTCCAATAATGAGCTGTTTAAATACAAGCCAATCAGCAGACTGTGATGCTGAACCAACCTGACTAGCGCAGTATAATGTAACTCTCTGAGGCTGCGTACCAAATGGCACCCTATTTCCTATATAGTGTACTGCCCTGATCAAAAGTAGTTCACTACGTAGGGAATAGGGTGCCATTTAGGGTGCAACGGTTCTGCTGTACTGATGCTGCTGGGAGAAGATCAGGTCCTAACAGAGGAACTGTTTCCCCTGTCTGTCTTTGATCTGCTGTTTTGAGGTGATGGGTATCAGTAAACAGATCAGGTCCTAACAGAGGAACTGTTTCCCCTGTCTCTCTTTGATCTGCTGTTTTGAGGTGATGGGTATCAGTAAACAGATCAGGTCCTAACAGAGTAACTGTTTCCCCCGTCTCTCTTTGATCTGCTGGTAAACAGATCAGGTCCTAACAGAGTAACTGTTTCCCCTGTCTGTCTTTGATCTGCTGTTTTGAGGTGATGGGTATCAGTAAACAGATCAGGTCCTAACAGAGTAACTGTTTCCCCCGTCTCTCTTTGATCTGCTGGTAAACAGATCAGGTCCTAACAGAGTAACTGTTTCCCCTTTCTGTCTTTGATCTGCTGTTTTGAGGTGATGGGTATCAGTAAACAGATCAGGTCCTAACAGAGTAACTGTTTCCCCCGTCTGTCTTTGATCTGCTGGTAAACAGATCAGGTCCTAACAGAGTAACTGTTTCCCCCGTCTGTCTTTGATCTGCTGGTAAACAGATCAGGTCCTAACAGAGTACCTGTTTCCCCCGTCTGTCTTTGATCTGCTGTTTTGAGGTGATGGGTATCAGTAAACAGATCAGGTCCTAACAGAGTAACTGTTTCCCCCGTCTGTCTTTGATCTGCTGTTTTGAGGTGATGGGTATCAGTAAACAGATCAGGTCCTAACAGAGTAACTGTTTCCCCTGTCTCTCTTTGATCTGCTGTTTTGTCAGTTGTCTTTTCATCTTTCTCTCCGCCCCCCCTCCCCATTCTCCTCCCCCTTCTCCTCCCCCACCACCCCTACTTGTCAGTGTTTTAATGTAAATACTGTCTCTATAAAAGTGTTCAGTACAGCACTGGGGAATGTCCGTAGGGAGAATACATAACATAATGCAGTATAGAGCAGAGCTGATGATACCGTGCTGTATAGAGCTGGCTGGTAGAACACAGAGCTGATGATACCGTACTGTATAGAGCTGGCTGGTAGAACACAGAGCTGATGATACCGTGCTGTATAGAGCTGGCTGGTAGAACACAGAGCTGATGATACCGTGCTGTATAGAGCTGGCTGGTAGAACACAGAGCTGATGATACCGTGCTGTATAGAGCTGGCTGGTAGAACACAGAGCTGATGATACCGTGCTGTATAGAGCTGGCTGGTAGAACACAGAGCTGATGATACCGTGCTGTATAGAGCTGGCTGGTAGAACACAGAGCTGATGATACCGTGCTGTATAGAGCTGGCTGGTAGAACACAGAGCTGATGATACCGTACTGTATAGAGCTGGCTGGTAGAACACAGAGCTGATGATACCGTGCTGTATAGAGCTGGCTGGTAGAACACAGAGCTGATGATACCGTGCTGTATAGAGCTGGCTGGTAGAACACAGAGCTCATGATACCGTGCTGTATAGAGCTGGCTGGTAGAACACAGAGCTGATGATACCGTGCTGTATAGAGCTGGCTGGTAGAACACAGAGCTGATGATACCGTGCTGTATAGAGCTGGCTGGTAGAACACAGAGCTGATGATACCGTGCTGTATAGAGCTGGCTGGTAGAACACAGAGCTGATGATACCGTGCTGTATAGAGCTGGCTGGTAGAACACAGAGCTGATGATACCGCGCTGTATAGAGCTGGCTGGTAGAACACAGAGCTGATGATACCGTGCTGTATAGAGCTGGCTGGTAGAACACAGAGCTGATGATACCGTACTGTATAGAGCTGGCTGGTAGAACACAGAGCTGATGATACCGTGCTGTATAGAGCTGGCTGGTAGAACACAGAGCTGATGATACCGTACTGTATAGAGCTGGCTGGTAGAACACAGAGCTGATGATACCGTGCTGTATAGAGCTGGCTGGTAGAACACAGAGCTGATGATACCGTGCTGTATAGAGCTGGCTGGTAGAACACAGAGCTGATGATACCGTACTGTATAGAGCTGGCTGGTAGAACACAGAGCTGATGATACCGTGCTGTATAGAGCTGGCTGGTAGAACACAGAGCTGATGATACCGTACTGTATAGAGCTGGCTGGTAGAACACAGAGCTGATGATACCGCGCTGTATAGAGCTGGCTGGTAGAACACAGAGCTGATGATACCGCGCTGTATAGAGCTGGCTGGTAGAACACAGAGCTGATGATACCGTGCTGTATAGAGCTGGCTGGTAGAACACAGAGCTGATGATACCGTGCTGTATAGAGCTGGCTGGTAGAACACAGAGCTGATGATACCGTGCTGTATAGAGCTGGCTGGTAGAACACAGAGCTGATGATACCGTGCTGTATAGAGCTGGCTGGTAGAACACAGAGCTGATGATACCGTGCTGTATAGAGCTGGCTGGTAGAACACAGAGCTGATGATACCGTGCTGTATAGAGCTGGCTGGTAGAACACAGAGCTGATGATACCGTGCTGTATAGAGCTGGCTGGTAGAACACAGAGCTGATGATACCGTGCTGTATAGAGCTGGCTGGTAGAACACAGAGCTGATGATACCGTGCGCTGTATAGAGCTGGCTGGTAGAACACAGAGCTGATGATACCGTGCTGTATAGAGCTGGCTGGTAGAACACAGAGCTGATGATACCGTGCTGTATAGAGCTGGCTGGTAGAACACAGAGCTGATGATACCGTGCTGTATAGAGCTGGCTGGTAGAACACAGAGCTGATGATACCGTGCTGTATAGAGCTGGCTGGTAGAACACAGAGCTGATGATACCGTGCTGTATAGAGCTGGCTGGTAGAACACAGAGCTGATGATACCGTGCTGTATAGAGCTGGCTGGTAGAACACAGAGCTGATGATACCGTGCTGTATAGAGCTGGCTGGTAGAACACAGAGCTGATGATACCGTGCTGTATAGAGCTGGCTGGTAGAACACAGAGCTGATGATACCGTGCTGTATAGAGCTGGCTGGTAGAACACAGAGCTGATGATACCGTGCTGTATAGAGCTGGCTGGTAGAACACAGAGCTGATGATACCGTGCTGTATAGAGCTGGCTGGTAGAACACAGAGCTGATGATACCGTGCTGTATAGAGCTGGCTGGTAGAACACAGAGCTGATGATACCGTGCTGTATAGAGCTGGCTGGTAGAACACAGAGCTGATGATACCGTACTGTATAGAGCTGGCTGGTAGAACACAGAGCTGATGATACCGTGCTGTATAGAGCTGGCTGGTATATGGGTATGGGAGGAGGAGGGAGGCGGTTTTATAGCTGGGGTTTTAGGACTCTGTCAGAATCACAGGACATTAAACGACTCTACAGATCTCTCTCTGCCTCTCTAGTCATTTTACGTTGTTCCTCTTACACTGAAAGCATAAATTTAACAGCAAGTTGAGTTGCATTGATAATACATGTGATGTACTGCATAATTTGTTTCTTCGTATTCATTGTTCATTATAGCCAGTGTAAGGATGAGAATTGGATGTTCTTCATTGATTACTAATGCCTGTCTTATAAATTAATCTGTGTCACGAGAACTAATTGAGATGGTGGCATCATGTCCTGGAACAAAGTCAAGTCCCCTTGTTGAGCTCCGTGTGCTGTCTTGTGTCCATGTCTTATCTTTATCTGATGCTCCCACTCTCCGAATCCTCCGAACTGCACCCTACAGCAGTGCAGCGATAGGTAAATAGTGCTCACTCCACTTCAATGAACAACCAGTGAAGGTGAGTTGTGGCTTCTCTGTGTCTTCTGGGAAATGTATGGAAATGAGTGAACAACCAGTGAAGGTGAATTGTGGCTTCTCTGTGTCTTCTGGGAAATGTATGGAAATGAGTTACTTCTAGGAAGTAACATAAAAATAAAAATAAACTTGATATCTTTCTCTCAAATATCTGATCTGATGTTTTCTGTAACACGGTTCATTAATTCATTTAGTTAATGTTCTCCATAACAACTATTTCAGTGTGTGAAACAGATGTGACACAAATAGCTGTGATGGCAACCTTACACTGGCGCGACGGAGGAACTAAAGCAATGCAAAAACAAGGGACTTCACCTTTTCCTGGGTGAGTTAACCAACCATCTGTGCCGACGGTAAACGAACAAGGAAATTAAACAGACTGGGACTACGGTAATATACAGGGTCATCTTGGCTATTTATGTCTGTAACAGCAGAACCTTTTTCATCTCAATCTCATTTTACATTTTAGTCATTTAGCAGACGCTCTTATCCAGAGCGACTTACATATTTTTTTTATACTGGCCCCCCGTGGGAATCGAACCCACAACCCTGGCGTTGCAAACGCCATGCTCTATCAACTGAGCTACATCCCTGCCGGCCATTCCCTCCCCTACCCTGGACGACGCTGGGCCAATTGTGCGCCGCCCATGAGTCTCCCGGTCGCGGCCGGCTGCGACAGAGCCTGGATTTGAACCAGGATCTAGTGGCACAGTTAGCACTGCGATGCAGTGCCTTAGACCACTGCGCCATTCATTAAAGTGCTGGTGATGTTCGACCAGTCTTCCCCTCTCTGGTTGTGAAGCCCCAATCAACTGGCTGTGCCTGGCTTTGCCAGACTGATCAATGCATATGTTATGGGCCTGAGTGTACCCATTTGTTTGTACAGGACGAAACATCCTCAGCCAAACCAAAGGAATCTGCATCCAGTCTGTACACCAGTTAGACGTAAACAGTGCTTCACAACACTTCACTTAAAAGAGAAGAGGCTATTATATATCAAATTATTTTTAAAAATAAGCTCAAACGTAAACCTTAGTCTGCATATTCCATATTTCATAGCACTTTCATCCTATGAATTATAAACAGACCCTATAAATATTCTACTGGAAGAGAATCTGCTAGATCAGGGTTATTCAAATCTTACCCTACGACAGGGTTCCCCAACTTAAGGCCCACGGGCCGATTTTATTTGTCAACCCAAGTTTTCTGAGCAAAGAAAAACACGAAAAAAATGTTAGTATTATTTGTTATTGTTGGACATAAAATACTGTAAAAACACCAGCAAATCTGTTCCAAAGTATTCCCACACATAACAGAGATATATACAGTATCTGATTGTGTACAAATGTAAGCAAGGTTTGAAATGACTATGTTCTTAGTCAAATATATCAGGTCTACAAATTAGTTGTAATTATGTTCCGGCCCCCTGACCATCTGCTCAAGAAAGAAATCGCCGGCCCGCGGCTGGATCTAGTTGATGGCTTCCTGTCCTACGAGGTCCAGAACCTGCTGATTTTCTGTTCTGCCTGATCATTAATTACACACACCTGGTGTCCCAGGTCTAAATAAGTCCCTGATCAGAGGGGAACAATGAAAATAGAGGGCTTCGAGGTCCAGAGTTGAGTTTGAGGGTGCTAGAACAGAGTGTCAGAGGTGACGACTCTACTGTAGTGGAAGACAATCTACTAGAACAGAGTGTCAGAGGTGACGACTCTACTGTAGTGGAGGACAATCTGCTAGAACAGAGTGTCAGAGGTGACTACTCTACTGTAGTGGAAGACAATCTGCTAGAACAGAGTGTCAGAGGTGACGACTCTACTGTAGTGGAAGACAATCTGCTAGAACAGAGTGTCAGAGGTGACGACTCTACTGTAGTGGAGGACAATCTGCTAGAAAAGAGTGTCAGAGGTGACGACTCTACTGTAGTGGAAGACAATCTGCTAGAACAGGGTGTCAGAGGTGACGACTCTACTGTAGTGGAAGACAATCTGCTAGAACAGAGTGTCAGAGGTGACTACTCTACTGTAGTGGAAGACAATCTGCTAGAACAGGGTGTCAGAGGTGACTAATCTACTGTAGTGGAAGACAATCTGCTAGAACAGAGTGTCAGAGGTGACTACTCTACTGTAGTGGAAGACAATCTGCTAGAACAGAGTGTCAGAGGTGACGACTCTACTGTAGTGGAAG
>NW_025537085.1:17500-27500 GCF_020615455.1 Coregonus clupeaformis | reverse complement strand
GCAAGGTCTTACCAAAGGCGTGAATGAAGGAGCGTCCCAGCACGATATGAGTCATGTCAACGTCCACCTGGTGGACGGATGGGGGGGGGGGGTAATTTAACCACTTCACTTCTGGCTCTATGTTCATGTTATTATTGGTGTCCATGCAATGAAAAGTGTTGAACAGTGTTTTGTGCAAATACAAAAAATCCGGTAACCGATTTACTTTGACTACATATCCATAACACATTCCTTACACATCTATAAGCATTTAGTTAATGTCTTATAACAGGTCCTAACTGCATTATTAAAGGTTAATTAAATATATCCATAGCAGATTTATAGCGCATTCATGCAAAAGCTCATATTTAGGTATCTTAATAGATGCATTATTACAATAATAATATAATATTATTATAATAATATGCTTTTATCCAAAGCGACTTACAGCACAGTGTCATCATCATGGCTGTGCTTCTGCCGTACCAGCGCTAGGGCCCGATTCAGACTTAGGAAATGTACACCTTTCCTAAGCAAGCCTTTCCTACGCACTCCTCAGTAGTTGGTATTCAGACTTATCCAGCGGCGATTTTAGCATGTAAATCTTGAGAAAAAGTAAGAAAGATGTGCACACCGCTCTTGCTAGTATCGCTGCTCTTTAATACGCTTTACGTATCGGCCTCAAGGCCTTTGCTTAGAGCTTTTGTGAGTAAACAAAAAAAATTAGCACCCTTATGTAGACATAGCTCCGCCCACATCCGTTCCATGCATCCAATGGGGTTGGAGTCGAATATAGCTCCGCCCGCATCCGTTCAATGCATCCAATAGGGTTGGAGTCGACATAGCTCCGCCCGCATCCGTTCAATGCATCCAATGGGGTTGGAGTCGACATAGCTCCGCCAGCATCCGTTCAATGCATCCAATGGGGTTGGAGTCGACATAGCTCCGCCCACATCCGTTCAATGCATCCAATAGGGTTGGAGTCGACATAGCTCCGCCCTCATCCGTTCAATGCATCCAATAGGGTTGGAGTCGACATAGCTCCGCCCACATCCGTTCCATGCATCCAATGGGGTTGGAGTCGAATATAGCTCCGCCCGCATCCGTTCAATGCATCCAATAGGGTTGGAGTCGACATAGCTCCGCCCGCATCCGTTCAATGCATCCAATGGGGTTGGAGTCGACATAGCTCCGCCAGCATCCGTTCAATGCATCCAATGGGGTTGGAGTCGACATAGCTCCGCCCACATCCGTTCAATGCATCCAATAGGGTTGGAGTCGACATAGCTCCGCCCGCATCCGTTCAATGCATCCAATAGGGTTGGAGTCGACATAGCTCCGCCCACATCCGTTCAATGCATCCAATGGGGTTGGAGTCGACATAGCTCCGCCCACATCCGTTCAATGCATCCAATAGGGTTGGAGTTGACATAGCTCCGCCCGCATCCGTTCAATGCATCGAATGGGGTTGGAGTCCAGGGAAAATAAGTAAGCGTTACCAAATATAACAACGTGCATTTCATAAATATTCTAATGAAGTGTGTACATAAAACGTATTAAACACGTCTGTAAAACCACAATGAGGATATCGACCCGTCAAACAAGTTTCCGTAAATCATTGGGTACAGCGCAAAGAAAAACATCCGAGTAATCTGAAATGGTGGCATTAATTCATGTTCACATTTTACAACATAACATACATGGGAATTTCATCATTAAGACCTTTAGGAAATAATGTCTGGGGGATGAAAATCCACACAAAATAAATGTTGTTCAGAGTATTATTTATATCACCTCTCCTGTCTGATATCTTAACTTCCTCTTTGCCACAAAATCTAAAGGTAGAAATGTCATGTTTTTTTTTTCTTCATAAAAATGCACCGCGACTGGATGATCCCTGTCGTTTCTCCTGATTGAACTTTTATGTGTTCACTAATTCTCTGTTTGAGAGAACGAGAGGTTTTACTGACACAAGACAGCCCACGTGGACATTTAATCACGTCGATAACATGGGGTGGTGGAGCACGTAATAATGTCATTTATTTGGAACCGTTTTCCTGTATGTGGGGGGCAGGAATATTCACACTTCATCGTATTGTTGCACTGTGCGCAACCTCTGCATTTATAGCTACCATTCGGAAAAGAGGGCGTAAATTGGCTGACAGTTGGCATGGACCAATTTATCACGTCAATTGCGACCTCTCCAATAATACAATAAGTGGCGGGTTCTTAAATTCAGCTGGAAAAAGCTGGGTCCGATGATGAAAACATGCCAGTGTTTCTTGACAGCATCTCCCACTTTTGCGCAAGTTCAAAGTATAATGTGGTGGTGAACATTCCAGAATGTTCTTTAGCTCTAGTGGGTCATTTTTTTTGTATTAGTAGTCCATCTCCCTACTGCCAAATTAAAAGCTTCATCCACACATTCTGGAGGGTAGCCTCTTCTTAGAAACCTATTGCGCATCTCCGCGGCTTTTTCTAGACAGTCCTCTGTGGAGTGGCATATACCGCGCAGTCTGAACAAAACTGGCTTCTTGCAAAATGTACAGGCATGAACGTATGGCACATTTGCAGCAAAGGTATTCATATTCAGGTTTTGAGATAAGGTTGTTTAATAAGGTTTTGTTCCAGATTAGAGCTTACATTCCTTTGGAACACCTGTGTGGGATCAACACTCAGTTTTCTATAGAAACGTTAATTACTGAGTTGTCGCTGAATCTCTTCTTTGTATTTGTCATAGTCTAAAATGACCACAGCACCCCCCCTTGTCTGCAGGTTGGATGGGCACTTCTAATGTAAGTCTACGGCAGCACCCAAGGGGCTTGAATTTTCGAGCTCTACCCGTAGATTTTGCGGTGACGTAGTGTCCGCTTGAGTGACAGAACACTGAGCCAATCACGGCGCAACTAGAGAACATTACCACCCCTACGCTCCGTATTTTCCGCTGGCTGCCCCACCACCACAGAAAGCACTGAGCTAGTCTGAAACACCTGCCTTTTGGAGCTGCCTTACTCAAAAAATAAAAAAGAGACCATGTTCGTATGCGGCTTTATTAACTCAAATATATATATATTTTTACGTTGTTTGCAAACTGATATGTGACACGTATTAATGCCCAAATAACATGCAAAACAGCCCCCCCAAAAATTTTTAAATTAAAATAAACAGATGGCGCCACTGGATTTACCTTATGCAGGTGCGTAATGGGCTCTGTAGGCGTGGTTCCACTTGCTGAATACATTTAATTCAACCGCTGAAAACCCTCCCACTTGCTGGCCAACAGATTTTCTCGTGGAGTTTTCATTCAATGGGGTTTTCAGTACATTTATCTTAAACCATCCCTTTAAATACGGTGTACCTTTAATTAGCATTTAGTTGACAGCCTCATACATTAGAGAGAACAGGTTCAGAATATAGAGATCAATTAAAGAAAGACATCTAAATATATGCATATTTGTCTCCGTTTCAGCACCAACTGGTCGTTTTTTTAAAATACTCTGATCTTGTAGATTATTTTAGGCACATTTTAGGGTTAGGAAAGTATGTATGATTGTATGAGAGCCTTAACGTACAAAATATATTGATGAATTAAAAAAATACAGTGGTTTCATTCATCCTGAAAGTTTTCATATTCAAGTTCAATCCATGAAATATTGGAAGGTGAACAACAGCCCTTGTAAATCCACCCCGAATTCTCACTAATCATGGAACCAGTCATGGTGAACCGGACGCCAGGCTCCAGGTTTAACCTATGTGTGGTCTGAGTTCCATAATGATTCAAATTATTACATTTTTACATTTTAGTCATTTAGCAGACGCTCTTATCCAGAGCGACTTACAGTTAGTGAGTGCATACATACAGTGGGGAAAAAAAGTATTTAGTCAGCCACCAATTGTGCAAGTTCTCCCACTTAAAAAGATGAGAGAGGCCTGTAATTTTCATCATAGGTACACGTCAACTATGACAGACAAAATGAGAAAAAAAAATCCAGAAAATCACATTGTAGGATTTTTTATGAATTTATTTGCAAATGATGGTGGAAAATAAGTATTTGGTCACCTACAAACAAGCAAGATTTCTGGCTCTCACAGACCTGTAATTTCTTCTTTAATAGGCTCCTCTGTCCTCCACTCGTTACCTGTATTAATGGCACCTGTTTGAACTTGTTATCAGTATAAAAGACACCTGTCCACAACCTCAAACAGTCACACTCCAAACTCCACTATGACCAAGACCAAAGAGCTGTCAAAGGACACCAGAAACAAAACTGTAGACCTGCACCAGGCTGGGAAGACTGAATCTGCAATAGGTAAGCAGCTTGGTTTGAAGAAATCAACTGTGGGAGCAATTATTAGGAAATGGAAGACATACAAGACCACTGATAATCTCCCTCGATCTGGGGCTCCACGCAAGTTCTCACCCCGTGGGGTCAAAATGATCACAAGAATGGTGAGCAAAAATCCCAGAACCACACGGGGGGACCTAGTGAATGACCTGCAGAGAGCTGGGACCAAAGTAACAAAGCCTACCATCAGTAACACACTACGCCGCCAGGGACTCAAATCCTGCAGTGCAAGACGTGTCCCCCTGCTTAAGCCAGTACATGTCCAGGCCCGTCTGAAGTTTGCTAGAGTGCATTTGGATGATCCAAAAGAGGATTGGGAGAATGTCATATGGTCAGATGAAACCAAAATAGAACTTTTAGGTAAAAACTCAACTCGTCGTGTTTGGAGGACAAAGAATGCTGAGTTGCACCATACCTACTGTGAAGCATGGGGGTGGAAACATCATGCTTTGGAGCTGTTTTTCTGCAAAGGGACCAGGACGACTGATCCGTGTAAAGGAAAGAATGAATGGGGCCATGTATCATGAGATTTGGAGTGAAAACCTCCTTCCATCAGCAAGGGCATTGAAGATGAAACGTGGCTGGGACTTTCAGCATGACAATGATCCCAAACACACCGCCCGGGCAACGAAGGAGTGGCTTCGTAAGAAGCATTTCAAGGTCCTGGAGTGGCCTAGCCAGTCTCCAGATCTCAACCCCATAGAAAATCTTTGGAGGGAGTTGAAAGTCTGTGTTGCCCAGCGACAGCACCAAAACATCACTGCTCTAGAGGAGATCTGCATGGAGGAATGGGCCAAAATACCAGCAACAGTGTGTGAAAACCTTGTGAAGACTTACAGAAAACGTTTGACCTGTGTCATTGCCAACAAAGGGTATAAAACAAAGTATTGAGAAACTTTTGTTATTGACCAAATACTTATTTTCCACCATAATTTGCAAATAAATTCATAAAAAATCCTACAATGTGATTTTCTTGATTTTTTTCTTCTCATTTTGTCTGTCATAGTTGACGTGTACCTATGATGAAAATTACAGGCCTCTCTCATCTTTTTAAGTGGGAGAACTTGCACAATTGGTGGCTGACTAAATACTTTTTTCCCCACTGTATATATATATATTTTTACACATTGTTAGCCTAATGTGATCCTTTAACGCTAGAACGGAATGATACAAAATGTAGGCTACAAATTGAAGGAAACTTACACTAAAGTGACAGTTATAAATGTATGTGGGTATTACTGACGCTGGCTCATGATAGTGGCTGATGTTTTTAACATGATACAAATTGTAAAATAAAATGGAGAAAAGCCCGGGCATACAATTAAAACCTTCTAAAGCGCATACGTCAAACTCGGCAGGTTCCACCCTACAGAAGCCTATAGCTCTACCAAACTCGGCAGGTTCCACCCTACAGAAGCCTATAGCTCTACCAAACTCGGCAGGTTCCACCCTACAGAAGCCTATAGCTCTACCAAATTCCTATACCAGGCGGTCAAAGGCCCTAAAATGTTTCCAAATACTCCAACCGCCCAAGTCATAGACTGTTCTCTCTGCTACCGCACGGCAAGAGGCCTGGAACCAACGGGACCCTGAACAGCTTCTACCCACCCAAGTCATAGACTGTTCTCTCTGCTACCGCACGGCAAGCGGCCTGGAACCAACGGGACCCTGAACAGCTTCTACCCACCCAAGTCATAGACTGTTCTCTCTGCTACCGCACGGCAAGCGGCCTGGAACCAACGGGACCCTGAACAGCTTCTACCCACCCAAGTCATAGACTGTTCTCTCTGCTACCGCACGGCAAGCGGCCTGAAACCAACGGGACCCTGAACAGCTTCTACCCCCCCAAGGCATAGACTGTTCTCTCTGCTACCGCACGGCAAGCGGCCTGGAACCAACGGGACCCTGAACAGCTTCTACCCACCCAAGTCATAGACTGTTCTCTCTGCTACCGCACGGCAAGCGGCCTGGAACCAACGGGACCCTGAACAGCTTCTACCCACCCAAGTCATAGACTGTTCTCTCTGCTACCTTGCACGCAAGCGGCCTGAAACCAACGGGACCCTGAACAGCTTCTACCCCCCCAAGGCATAGACTGTTCTCTCTGCTACCGCACGGCAAGCGGCTTGGAACCAATGGGACCCTGAACAGCTTCTACCCCCCCAAGTCATAGACTCTTCTCTCTGCTACCGCACGGCAAGCGGCTTGGAACCAATGGGACCCTGAACAGCTTCTACCCCCCCAAGTCATAGACTCTTCTCTCTGCTACCGCACGGCAAACGGCCTGGAACCAACAGGACCCTTAACCTTCTACCCCCAAGTCATAAGACTGCTAAAATAGTTAACCAAATAGCTACACGGATTTACCCTTTTTGCATTAACTCCTTTTGAGTCATCACATACGCTGCTGCTACTGTCTATTATCTATCCTGTTGCCTAGTCACATTACCCTTACCTACGCAGTATGTACATGTCTACCTCCATTACCTCGTACCCCTTCACATCGACTGGTACCTCGTGTCTTTGGTCCAGTTATCATTATCGGATGTATTTCCTCGTGTTATTATTTGTATATTATTTTTCTGTTGTTCTCTCTGTATTGTTGGGAAGGGCCCGTCAGGAAGCATTTCACTATTAGTCTGCACCTATTGTTAACCAAGTATGTGACAAATACAATTTGATTTGATTTGATTTGACACACACACATTTACCCATTCCCGCTGAGCGCTGAGACCTTTGGAAAGAAGCTCCATTTCTGTCTCAACGAGAATGTCTTTCTGCTACGTTAGCCTAACGCAGCCTGAACGCGTACACACAAATGCCATCAATGCCCACACGCAGTAGACTGACCCTGTCAAGCAGCAAACATCCTGCCAGACTTCGCCCTTACAAGACGTGAAGGCACTTTGAGAAGTGAGACGTTTCTAGGATATTGCATCCCATAAGTGACACAGACTCATAAAATCTTTAGAAGGAAACGTGTGAAGGCTCTGAAGTGGCAGCATAGCCCCTCCAACAATCCCGCTCTTGATAATCTAGAGAAAATTGGTTGCATTCCAAATGACAACCTAGTCCCTATATAGTGCACTACTTTTGACCAGCGCCCTTTCTGGGAACAGGGTCCCCTCTTCCCCACTTTCCTCCTTCCCTCCTTCCCCTCTTCCCCCCTTCCCCCCTCTTCCCCTCTTCCCCTCTTCCCCTCTTCCCCTCTTCCCTCCTTCCCTCCTTCCCCTCTTCCCTCCTTCCCCTCTTTCCCTCTTTCCCTCTTCCCCTCTTCCCCCCTTCCCCCCTCTTCCCCTCTTCCCCTCTTCCCCTCTTCCCCTCTTCCCCTCTTCCCTCCTTCCCTCCTTCCCCTCTTCCCTCCTTCCCCTCTTTCCCTCTTTCCCTCTTCCCCTCTTCCCCTCCATTCCTCCTTCCCTCCTCCCCTCTTCCCCTCTTTCCCTCTTCCCCTCCATTCCTCCTTCCCTCCTCCCCTCTTCCCCTCCTTCCCTCTTCCCCTCCATTCCTCCTTCCCTCCTCCCCTCCATCCCTCCTTCCCTCTTCCCCCTCCTTCCCTCCTGCCCTCCTGCCTGCTTAATGGACCGTTATGATGTGACCTCATCACAACTGGACGTCTGGGATCAGTATTTCTGACAGTGTGAGGGGATAGATGGTCTCAGTTACAGGTTTGCATCTCAAATGACATCCCATCCTCTTTATAGTGCATTATGTTTGACCAGGGGCCAATAGGGCTCTGGTCAAATGTAGTGCACTATATAGGGAGTAGGGTGCCATTTGAGACACAGTCACAGAGGTGAAAGGTCATGACTGTATTAGTCCCCCTGACATAGAAACAAGGACTTTTAGGGGGACAGTAGTCTGAATGTGGCAAACAGACAACAACACACCTCTTTGACTTACTGTATATCAAGTACATTTGGCATCACATCAAGTTAAGAATTGTAGGGCGTTTCTACAAGCTACACACACACACACACACACACACACACACACACACACACACACACACACACACACACACACACACACACACACACACACACACACACACACACACACACACACACACACACACACACACACACACACACACAGACACACGCACCAGTACGTCTTTAAAGATTCTGTAAGATTTCTTTGGCTTAGATTTGTCAAGTACATTTGGCTTACATCACGAACAAAACCCAGCCAGCAGTGTCTTGGATTCTGTCAGATTCCTTTTCTGGAAAGATGTAGCAGTAGACTCAGTGTACGAGTGCATTATTTACATTCAGCCCAAGCCAATTTAGTCTTTCAGTACATTTATTTATCATCCTCTGCAGAAATGACATTCCATCTCGGACTAAAACGCGTTACAAGCTCATCGCAAAGTGGCATATTACATTGGTTTCATCGCAAATGGAACCCTATTCCCTATATAGTGCACTACTTTTGACCAAGGTCCAAAAAGGCTCTGGTGCACTTATATAGGGAATAGGGTGCCATTTGGGACACAAACTCTCTCTCTTACTCCTCTCCGTCTATCTCTCCTTTTATTATGTGGACATGTTTCTCTCTCCACCGCTTAGATAGAGTCCATGTCCAATAGAGCCGATGTCCTGGTCGTACTCTTCTCTAACTCAGCTTGAATAAACACTAGCAGAGAGCAGTTAATACTGTTCTCTAACTCAGATTGAATAAACACTAGCAGAGAGCAGGAGTTACTGTTCTCTAACTCAGCTTGAATAAACACTAGCAGAGAGCAGTTAATACTGTTCTCTAACTCAGATTGAATAAAAACTAGCAGAGAGAGCAGTTAATACTGTTCTCTAACTCAGATTGAATAAACACTAGCAGAGAGCAGTTAATACTGTTCTCTAACTCAGATTGAATAAACACTAGCAGAGAGCAGTTAATACTGTTCTCTAACTCAGATTGAATAAACACTAGCAGAGAGAGTAGCAGTTAATACTGTTCTCTAACTCAGCTTGAATAAACACTAGCAGAGAGCAGTTAATACTGTTCTCTAACTCAGATTGAATAAACACTAGCAGAGAGAGCAGTTAATACTGTTCTCTAACTCAGCTTGAATAAACACTAGCAGAGAGCAGTTAATACTGTTCTCTAACTCAGATTGAATAAACACTAGCAGAGAGCAGCAGTTACTGTTCTCTAACTCAGCTTGAATAAACACTAGCAGAGAGCAGTTAATACTGTTCTCTAACTCAGATTGAATAAACACTAGCAGAGAGCAGTTAATACTGTTCTCTAACTCAGATTGAATAAACACTAGCAGAGAGCAGGAGTTACTGTTCTCTAACTCAGCTTGAATAAACACTAGCAGAGAGCAGTTAATACTCTTCTCTAACCCAGATTGAATGAACACTAGCAGAGAGAGCAGCAGTTAATACTGTTCTCTAACTCAGCTTGAATAAACACTAGCAGAGAGCAGTTAATACTGTTCTCTAACTCAGCTTGAATAAACACTAGCAGAGAGCAGTTAATACTCTTCTCTAACCCAGATTGAATGAACACTAGCAGAGAGAGCAGCAGTTAATACTGTTCTCTAACTCAGCTTGAATAAACACTAGCAGAGAGCAGGAGTTATATAATAATACATCATACTGTATATAACCAGTAACTATAGAGATAAATAATACATCATACTGTATATAACCAGTAACTATAGAGATAAA
>NW_025537085.1:0-12500 GCF_020615455.1 Coregonus clupeaformis | reverse complement strand
TCAATTGAAGATACTGGATCTACATAACAAATTGGACGAATTAAAACACTCAGATTGACAGTTCTATTTCTAACAAGATTTACCATTTAGATTTATAAACTTAACAAGAAAGGTTACAAGATGTAAATCTTACATTTACAACCTTAACAAGAAAGGTTACAAGATTTGCCAGATGTTAAATGGAAGGAAAGTCATATATCAATCATGGCAGGATTGGCTTTAAAGCCACAATCTGGAATATTCCCTGCTGTTCAATTACGAACACACACAAACACACACACACACACACGAGTTGAACAGCTGCCCAAAATGTTTCCAGGATTAGATTGCTGTCTCTTGATCCTGCTGGAACAACATGTCGTCCTAACCACATCCCAAAGCGGCACCCTATTCCCCATTTAGTACACAACTTTTGACCAGGGTCCATAGGGAAAATGGATGCCATTTGGAATGCATCGTCAATATCATCAGTTGGCTTTGGGTTCTGATGTTGCTTCCTGTCTTCATCTGGTAGAGAGAGATCATCCTCTATCAAAGCTTATCGTACTTTGGAGCAAAGACAGCAGGAAACACACAAAAAAATACCAAATCAAATAAATAATCACGTAACAAGATGTGAACATGTAATTACTGCTAGGGTTTATATCAGTGGAATGGATAAATCAAGGATTTTCTCTTCCTTTAATCTGTGGCCCACTGCTGTGTTGTGTTGGTCTGTTAGACATACAGTCTATTATACACACACAGTAGTACTGAAACTACATGTTGTTGGGATTATACTGAAACTACATGTTGTTGGGATTATACTGAAACTACATGTTGTTGGGATTATACTGAAACTACATGTTGTTGGGATTATACTGAAACTACATGTTGTTGGGATTATACTGAAACTACATGTTGTTGGGATTATACTGAAACTACATGTTGTTGGGATTATACTGAAACTACATGTTGTTGGGATTATACTGAAACTACATGTTGTTGGGATTATACTGAAACTACATGTTGTTGGAATTATACTGAAACTACATGTTGTTGGGATTATACTGAAACTACATGTTGTTGGGATTATACTGAAACTACATGTTGTTGGGATTATACTGAAACTACATGTTGTTGGGATTATACTGAAACTACATGTTGTTGGAATTATACTGAAACTACATGTTGTTGGGATTATACTGAAACTACATGTTGTTGGGATTATACTGAAACTACGTGTTGTTGGAATTATACTGAAACTACATGTTGTTGGGATTATACTGAAACTACATGTTGTTGGGATTATACTGAAACTACGTGTTGTTGGGATTATACTGAAACTACATGTTGTTGGGATTATACTGAAACTACATGTTTTTGTAGTAATACTGAAACGACATGTTTTTGTAATAATACTGAAAGTATACTGTGTTTTACACATAATGTTAATGAAAAAACATGTGTTTTAGATGTCACTTAAGACATAAAAAATTAAGTAAGCTTTATGCGACATCTTTTTGAGTGCAGACCCATCACATTTTTCCTTTTTTTATTAGATGTTATGTTGCTGAAACCACATGTGTTTTAGTTACTGAAATGAATGATACCTATTTACATCTGGACTTTATTTTACCAGGATCAATTCTACTTTGGAAATATACGTATATATATATTAACATAATCTAAGGCAAGGATTCAATGCAAGGCACGTTATAGCGAGGCACAACTGAATTTAAAATGTAACGTGCAGCATTTACCATGAACGCCGTCTGTGTAAACGTGGAGGAAAATGCCTAGTCTGTTCTCTTTATATCATATTTGTTGTGACAGTATGTTGGTTTATATCTGTCAGTGTAAAGTACAACAACAAAGCTGAATGTTTAAAGTGAACAAAAAAAGCACATTAACAAAAGAACACGAACCACCTGAATCCCAAACTATCAATATCCAGGAACTGGCCTGAAGATAGAAAACAGAGCCAAGATCTGAAAGATAAAACACACACATCCTGCAGACATCAGGCATCCAAGGTCTTCGGCATTGGGAGATGAACCCGTGTCCCAAAATGACACCCCTATTTCCCTATTTAGTGCACTACTTTTGACCTGAGCTCTATGGGTTCATATAGGTCAGGGTTCTTCAATTCCGGTCCTGGAGGGCCGAAAACACTTCTGTTTTTTATTTCTACCTGGTAGTTAATTGCACTCACCTGGTGTCCCAGGTCTGAATTAGCCCCTGATTTAGAAGGAGAGGATGAAAAACAGAGGTGTTTTCGGCCCTCCAGGACCTGGAATTGAAGAACCCTGATATAGGGAACAGGGTGCCATTTGGTATGAAGCCGAAGGTTGTAACACTTGTACAACAGCTACATCTAAACCAGGCTTGCTTCGATGTCTAGAAGAACATGCAATAGAAGAACATGCAAGCATAAAATAAACATTTCTATCCTCTATACTGGACATGTTCCATCTAAAATCCTTAAGAGTCTAAACCGGGGGAGAGGTGGGGGGGGGGTTGTACTAAGCTAACCTATGGAATTGTTTTAAGATGGTCATACCAAGGATCATCTAGCTATTTGATTTTGAATTTTAGGACCTCTTTAGGTATAATAGTTTTTGTTGTTTATTGGTGTGGGGGGTCAAACATTGAATTTGGTCTTACTATTAGCCCATAGAAAAGCATTGAAAAACAGATTCATACATGGAAAAACAGATAGTCAAAAAATAAATCAAAAGAAAGTTTGTTTTTAAAGAGTCTGTCCAATATCTGAGAGATATAAGAACGATCAGGATGATTATTGTATTTCTTTACCCATATTTACCCTCCAAAAAATGTATCTTTTAACTATTGTACTTCCATAATTGTTTTAAACTGGTACCGGGCTACCTTCAGATGAGTCATGTGAGGCTTGTAGGTGCAACCAGCTCTCACAGTCTCACGTCAGAATTAGACGTTCATCCCATGTTTGACGAACGTCAAATTTCGAAGTTGTTCCAAACGTCAAATGTAAGGTTACCTGTAGGCATTAACTCTGATTGGTTAAGGTTAGGCATTAACTCTGAATGGTTAAGGTAAGGGTTAAGGTTTGGGATAGGCTTAAAACTAAAAATATCAAAAAACAACTTCCTATCGCTGGATTCGAACTTGCAACATTTGGAATCAGAGGCAGATGCCTATACCCATCCACCATCCCTTTCCACACCCTAACAAAGGTAAACAGGTAAACAGCGCTCACTGTTGCCCCTGGTAAGATGCACGAGGGGATACTTCAGGGGTACTCCAGGCAGAGCAACATTCAGTTTGGTGGTACAGTAACCGAAAAAAGGTTGGGAACCACTGACCTGTGTTTTGTTTTGACACGGTGTTTGTTAGTCTCACCTTTCCATAGAGGGGTCATATTAGTGTTTAGCCCAAACCGCCACAGATGTTGTTTTTTTTGTTGCATTTTTCGGGACGTCTCATGGTCTGACGGAGAACGCTGTAGCTTGGCTACCTTCCAACGCAGACGCGGGAAGAACGCCATTGGCGGGATACGGCGGATTGAGACCCAAACCCATCCCCCCCCAAAATAAAAAAAAGTGTTGTATTTATCAAGGATCCCCATTAGTGCCGACAAAGGCAGCAGCTACTCTTCCTGGGGTCCAGCAACATTAAGGCATTTTATTTATCATTTAAAATATTTACGTGACATTACCATTTCGGAACACTTTTCACAACACACGGTGTGTGTTCCCTCAGGCCACTACTCTACTACCACATACAGTATCTACAATACAAAATCCATGTGTGCGCTGTGTGTAGAGTCTGTGTGTAGAGTCTGTGTGTAGAGTCTGTGTGTAGAGTCTGTGTGTAGAGTCTGTGTGTAGAGTCTGTCTGTAGAGTCTGTGTGTAGAGTCTGTGTGTAGAGTCTGTGTGTAGAGTCTGTGTGTAGAGTCTGTGTGTAGAGTCTGTGTGTAGAGTCTATGTGTAGAGTCTGTGTGTAGAGTCTGTGTGTAGAGTCTATGTGTAGAGTCTGTGTGTAGAGTCTGTGTGTAGAGTCTGTGTGTAGAGTCTGTGTGTGTTATCATGTGTGTGTGTGTGTGTGTGTGTGTGTGTGTGTGTGTGTGTGTGTGTGTGTGTGTGTGTGTGTGTGTGTGTGTGTGTGTGTGTGTGTGTCTGTGCCTGTGTGTGTGTGTGTGCCTGTGTCTCTTCACGGTCCCCACTGTTCCATAAGGTGTATTTTTTATCCATACGGTGTGTGATATCTCTAAACAGACAGATTTCGATTGGGGGGTTTTATTATTATTATTATGTTAATTAACATGTCCACGGAAGGCGCGGACATCAACTCTAGGGGGTTAACCAACTTTTAATGTCTTTCTTCAGATATTTTGGTTGTATTTGTTGTTGTTGTTGTTGTTGTTGTTTGTTCTTTTATCACACCAAAAACTCCCACAATGCTGTCCTAGGTAGGTTGAGAAGCCTGGCAGTGTTAACCTTTCTCCAACATTTCTACAGTTGAGATGTTGTTGTTGTTGTTGTTGTTGTTGTTGTTGTTGTTGTTGTTCTTTTATCACACAAACACAAGGGCATGCTATTGTTTTAGCTAATTATTCTCATTTATATGACGATCTGAGCTACAAAACTACGAAGCTAGGAAGGTCATAGTCGCTAAAAACATCAGATCAGTAACTAGAGACGCAAGATCGTTCTCAGGCGAAAAACATTCCCCCTGCGTCCCATTTGGCACCCCTATTCCCTATGTAGTGCGCTACTTTAGACCAGAGAATGGCCCCCTATTCCCTATGTAGTGCACTACTTTAGACCAGAGAATGGCCCCCTATTCCCTATGTAGTGCACTACTTTTGACCAGAGCCCCCTGTGGACCCTGGTCAAAAAGTCGTGCACTAGATAGGGAATAGGGGTGCCATTTGGGACGTGGCGGAGGGGTTGCCTCACATTACTAGAGATAATTAGACGTTACGAGTTCCCCTTCTCTATCCTCCTCGTTTCCAAGGTAACCAAGGTCTATCGTTGATTGTGTTTGTCCTTGATGCTACCAGTCCTAGCAGATATGATAATAGGGTATCTTTTCATGGTCAGAAAATAACAAAACAAAGCTAACTTCCATCATGTCTTTCTATTGATACAGCAGATCAAGCTTCTAAGGTGGAAACAGATTGGTTTTGTAAAACTTGCATCCTCGAAGTCATTTGTGGCAGTTAGCAACAACAACAAAAAACGTTGTATTTCAATCTTCTCGCAGGTGTTCCTTTTGGAAGTTGTGTTGTGATTGGTGTAGCTAGGAGTGAAGTGATTCAGATTAGAAATGCAGAACTATACAGCTAACCGCCTTAACCTGAACCTGAATACTTCCATTTCCCCAGACAGACGTTGAGACACCTCAGAAACACATCCTCTATTTGTCTTAGTTTTAATTGCTACAATCACCACTTCTAATTGCCAGATAGTTTAACTGTGGATGTGTTGACATGACAGTTACCGTCGTAGAGCTTCACTGTTTGACAGCAGATTTCAAAAGGAGTCAAACGATCCAAAGACAAAGGACGACTGCTGTCTTGGGCTTTTCTTTTTCCCAGCTTTTTTTCTCTCTCTTCTTTATTTACATTTCTACACTTGTTTTAATAAAGAGAGGCCCAAGAGAGGCCCATTGCAGAAGTAGGGCTCATTGCTCATACACACACACACACACACACACACACACACACACACACACACACACACACACCCCTGTCTTGTCACTTTGTGAGGCTGCTGATGTGACAGAATCGTCCCGGGACTATCGTGACTGTCAGAGCCGACAACGCAGCGCTGCTTAGTTCAGCTCTCTCACACACACACACACACACACACACACACACACACACACACACACACACACACACACACACACACACACACACACACACACACACACACACACACACACACAGAGAGAATTCAACAGAACAGCACCAAGCCTCTGCTCAATCTCCATCAGGGGTTTGACTGAATAAAAAGGAGTTGGCGGCACACTGCAACTTTTTCTCATGAAACATCTTCAAAGGCTAATGTAGGAAAGGTTGTGTTTAAAAAGGAGTTTACGCTGAGCTCAGCGGTTCAGTTCTTCATAGGAGGCGCTGTATGCTGGAACATTGTCGGTTCTCTAGGGTTCTAGATGACGTTCTCCCGGTAGAACCGTGTGCTGTAGCAGCAGTTTAATATATAATAATATCATGATTAGATCATGTTGTTGTGGAAGTATTGCAGTGAGGGTTTAAAGTGCTGATTCTCAGACTCAAACACACATGTAAGCTGTATCTATTTTCATATGCCTATTATTCTGAGAACCAAACTAGATTTAAAAAATAAAGGTACAGAGACTAGCCATAATACCCTCTAGATGATCAGCAACAAGGGGAAGGCATCATGCTGACACCACTGTGCCTTCTGCTCTCCTCTCCTCTATCTCTCCTTCTCTCCTCTCCACTCCTCTCAAACATCTCTCCTTGTCTTCTTTCCTCTCCACCATCTCTCCTCCCCAGCCTCTCTCCTCCTCCTCTCCTCCTCCTCCTCTCCTCTCCTCTTCCTCTCCTCCCCACCCTCTCTCCTCTCCTCTCCACCCTCTCTCCTCTCCTCTCCTCTCCTCTCCTCTCCTCTCCTCTCCTCTCCTCCTTCTCTTCTCTCCTCTCATTCTCTCCTTTCCTCTCCACCCTCTCTCCTCTCCTCTCTCATCCTCTCCTCTACCTTCCACCCTCTTCTCTCCTCTCTCCTCCTCTCCACCCTCTCTCCTCCTCCTCTCATCTCCACAAGTCTCCATCCTCTCTCCTCCTCTCCACCCTCTCTCCTCTCCTCCTCTCCTCTCCTCTCCACCCTCTCTCCTCTCCTCCTCTCCTCTCCACCCTCTCTCCTCTCCTCCTCTCCACCCTCTCTCCTTTCCTCCTCTCCTCTCCGCCCTCTCTCCTCCTCTCCACCCTTTCTCCTCCTCTCCACCTTCTCTCCTCCTCTCCACCCTCTCTCCTTCTCTCCACCCTCTCTCCTCCTCTCCTGTACCCTCTCTCATCTCCTCTCCTCCTCTCCTCTCATGCTCTCCTCCTCTCCTCCTCTCCTCTCCACCCTCTCTTATCCTCTCATCTATCAGTGACCTCTCCTGTCTCCTCACTAACCTCACACCAAGGAGGAAGGGAGGGAGGAGTGGAGAAGGGAGGAAAGGAAAGGAAGTGAAAAGAGGAGAAGGATGCTAGTCATGGTGAGGTGTTTTTTTGGCGCTGGGTAATTGGGAACATTGCTCTCGTTATCTAGTCAGACACAGAAGGATTCTCAGGGGGAAACTCTGGCACTCCCTCCCCTCCTCTCGTCTCCTCTTGTCTTGACCTCCTCCCTCCCTCCCTCCCTCCCTTCCTCTTCCTCTCTCCATGGTGTGAGGTTGGTGAGGTTGGTGAGGAGAGACCCAGACAGCACCTGATTGAGGAGAGGAGAGCAGGAGCTACTTTTTCTGGCATGGCTCCTTATCTCCCTCCCTCCCACGTCCTCCCTCCCTGTCTCCCTCCCTCCCACGTCCTCCCTCCCTATCTCCCTCCCTCCCACGTCCTCCCTATCTCCCTCCCTCTCATGTCCTCCCTATCTCCCTCCCTCCCACGTCCTCCCTCCCTATCTTCCTCCCTCCCACGTCCTCCCTCCCTATCTCCCTCCCTCCCCGTCCTCCCTCCCTATCTCCCTCCCTCCCACGTCCTCCCTCCCTATTTCCCTCCCTCCCACGTCCTCTCTCCTTATCTCCCTCCCTCCCATGTCCTCCCTTCCCGTCCTTTCACCCTTGGCTGGCTGTGAGGAAGGTTGAAGGAGTGGAAATGAGTGTTTTGGACATACCCTTCTGTTTGATGGTAATAAAAACACACAACATTTTGTCATGAGCTCATTGTATAGCATTCAGAACAGAAACACAGGACCATGAATTTACAGACTATAAGCTATCCCTAAAGCCTGTGAAAAATAATGAACTCAGAGGGAGACAGAGAGAGAGCGAGAGAGAGCGAGAGAGAGAGAGAGAGAGAGAGAGAGAGAGAGAGAGAGAGAGAGAGAGAGAGAGAGAGAGAGAGAGAGAGAGAGAGAGAGAGAGAGAGAGAGAGCGAGAGAGAGAGAGAGAGAGAGAGAGAGAGAGAGAGAGAGAGAGACAGAGAGAGAGAGAGAGAGAGAGAGAGAGAGAGAGAGAGAGAGAGAGAGAGAGAGAGAGAGAGAGAGAGAGACTCCCCTGTAGAACTGTGAAAAAGGATGAACCCATCACAAAGCTCCTCAGAAGCCAGCCGTGGCTGTGTGCCTCCCCACAGCATAGCCTTACTCAGAGGGGAGGGCTGGTAGGTACTCGGCCCAGAGGTGGGAATAGAGAGGAGAGGGTTGGAAGGGAAGTAGAGGGGAGGGCTGGTAGGTACTCGCCCCAGAGGTGGGAATAGAGAGGAGAGGGTTGGAAGGGAAGTAGAGGGGAGGGCTGGTAGGTACTCGCCCCAGAGGTGGGAATAGAGAGGAGAGGGTTGGAAGGGAAGTAGAGGGGAGGGCTGGTAGGTACTTCGCCCCAGAGGTGGGAATAGAGAGGAGAGGGTTGGAAGGGAAGTAGAGGGGAGGGCTGGTAGGTACTCGCCCCAGAGGTGGGAATAGAGAGGAGAGGGTTGGAAGGGAAGTAGAGGGGAGGGCTGGTAGGTACTCGCCCCAGAGGTGGGAATAGAGAGGAGAGGGTTAGGGGGTTCTTTCCCAGAGCCCCAGAGGTGGGGAAGAGAGGGGAGGGTTGGAAGGGAAGTAGAGGGGAGGGTTGGTGGGTACGTACCCAGGGAGAGGTAAGTCCTGGCTGGGGAGAGTGTGGCCCACATGCCTGGGAACACCTGGAGAGATAACACCTAGCTACCCTGCCCTGGTGGGAGCTGACGGGAGCTGGGAGTGAGGCTATTCCCTGGCTGGAGCTGGGAGCTGTCTGCTCCCCATTCTCACCGCCAGTAAGCTGTCTCCTCTCCATCCCCACCCCCAGTAAACTGTCTCCTCTCCATCCCCACCCCCAGTAAACTGTCTCCTCTCCATCCCCACCCCCAGTAAGCTGTCTCCTCTCCATCCCCACCCCCAGTAAACTGTCTCCTCCCCACCGCCAGTAAGCTGTCTCCACCCCATCCCCACCCACAGTAAGCTGTCTCCTTCCCATCCCCACCCCCAGTAAGCTGTCTCCTCCCCATCCCCACCCCCAGTAAGCTGTCTCCTCCCCATCCCCACCCCCCAGTAAGCTGTCTCCTCCCCCACCCCCCAGTAAGCTGTCTCCTCCCCACCCCCAGTAAGCTGTCTCCTCCCCATCCCCACCCCCCAGTAAGCTGTCTCCTCCCCATCCCCACCCCCAGTAAGCTGTCTCCTCCCCATCCCCACCCCCAGTAAGCTGTCTCCTCCCCATCCCCACCCACAGTAAGCTGTCTCCTCCCCATCCCCACCCCCAGTAAGCTGTCTCCTCCCCATCCCCACCCCCAGTAAGCTGTCTCCTCCCCATCCCCATCCCCAGTGAGCTGTCTCCTCCCCATCCCCACCCCCAGTAAGCTGTCTCCTTCCCATCCCCACCCCCAGTAAGCTGTCTCCTCCCCATCCCCACCCCCAGTAAGTGGTCTCCTCCCTCTGGTGCTAATACCCACCAACCCTCTCCACTCCCCCTCTCCCCTCATCCTCTCCTCCTCTCCTCCTCTCCTCCTCTCCTCTTCTCTCCCCTTCTCTCCTCTTCTCTCCTCGCTTAACTCTGGTGCTCAGGGATCTAGAGCACAGTTCTGCCATTTCCCATTACATTTACCTCAATGGATTCTGTGTGTGTGTGTGTGTGTGTGTGTGTGTGTGTGTGTGTAGATTCTCCTCTGTTCAGAAACGTAGTGGGGTCTGTTAGTCCTGTAGATTCTCCTCTGTTCAGAAACGTAGTGGGGTCTGTTAGTCCTGTAGATTCTCCTCTGTTCAGAAACGTAGTGGGGTCTGTTAGTCCTGTGGTTTATCCTCTGTTCAGAAACGTAGTGGGGTCTGTTAGTCCTGTAGATTCTCCTCTGTTCAGAAACGTAGTGGGGTCTGTTAGTCCTGTAGATTCTCCTCTGTTCAGAAACGTAGTGGGGTCTGTTAGTCCTGTGGTTTATCCTCTGTTCAGAAACGTAGTGGGGTCTGTTAGTCCTGTAGATTCTCCTCTGTTCAGAAATGTAGTGGTGTCTGTTAGTCCTGTGGTTTATCCTCTGTTCAGAAACGTAGTGGGGTCTGTTAGTCCTGTAGATTCTCCTCTGTTCAGAAACGTAGTGGGGTCTGTTAGTCCTGTAGATTCTCCTCTGTTCAGAAACGTAGTGGGGTCTGTTAGTCCTGTGGTTTATCCTCTGTTCAGAAACGTAGTGGGGTCTGTTAGTCCTGTAGATTCTCCTCTGTTCAGAAACGTAGTGGGGTCTGTTAGTCCTGTAGATTCTCCTCTGTTCAGAAACGTAGTGGGGTCTGTTAGTCCTGTGGTTTATCCTCTGATCAGAAACGTAGTGGGGTCTGTTAGTCCTGTAGATGTGTGTTTCTTATCTCTGTTCTCTAAGTGAGCTTGGCTTGTCGTTGAATCTTACAGTTGGGCAATTTCAAAAAGATTCTAGAACAGGAGTGTTTTCATGTTGGTTGGTTGGTCCCATGACAGCAGGTGACTTCTGCTCCATTGTTTAAATATTTTCGTTTTTATTTTACACTTTGAAGCACCAACCAGCTCAATGTGTCTTGTTTGAATTCACTTTGAGACGTATAACAACAACAAAAAGAACTCAACACTCTTTTATCCTCTTTTTTTTAAATCAAAGGCACCAAAGCTGAACGCTAAAAGATAAGTATCCAACAAATATTCCTGACAATATTGTTAGAAAATAAAATAACAAATTCACATCAACCGTTTCCATTCTGCTAGAGAGGGTACTTTAACTGCTTAACAGAGGGATATCAAATTCTCTCGCACTTGATCAACAGTTTTATTTTTTATTTTTAAGAGAAACAGCTATTGCCTACCGGTAAACATCATCACATTACAAAGTCCTTTGGTGTTCCAAATTCTAATGTAATTTTTCCAGGTGGAAGGGAGGGAGGAGGGAGGGAGGGAGGGGGGAGGGAGGGAGGGGAGGAGGGAGGGAGGGAGGGAGGGGAGGGAGGGAGGGAGGGAGGGAGGGGGAGGGAGGGAGGGAGGGAGGGAGGGGGGAGGAGGGAGGGAGGGAGGGAGGGAGGGGGAGGAGGGGAGGGAGGGAGGGAGGGAGGGGGAGGGAGGGAGGGAGGGAGGGAGGGAGGGAGGGGGGGGGAGGAGGGAGGGGGGGGGAGGGAGGGAGGGAGGGAGGGAGGGAGGGAGGGAGGGAGGGAGGGGAGGGAGGGAGGAGGAGGGAGGGAGGGAGGGAGGGAGGAGGGGGAGGGGTGGGGAGGAGGGGGAGGCAAATAGATAAAAATGACAGGTCTCTTGCGTTCCCTGTGTGACAACTGCTTGGTTAAGTGTTCCTTCAGCCAGCATATTGTCTACTGGTGGACCCCATTTAGTTTGAAATAGAAAACAATACCAGCCAGCAGGTTATTAGCTGTTATCCAGAGAACCCCGACATACTTTGCTCAGAAGAAAATGAGGAGAAGCTGGAGAAAATACAGTAACATACTGTATTATATGATTGCAATCTTTCAATGTTCTGAAATCTATCCATCTTAAATACAGTAACATACTGTATTATATGATTGCAATCTTTCAATGTTCTGAAATCTATCCATCTGTTTTTCAACTCTAAATGATCGGCTATGAAAAGCCAACTGAGAGACCTGAGCCCTAGGACCATACGTCGGGACTACCGGCCGTGGTGACTCCTTGCTGTCCCCAGTCCGCCTGGCCTTGCTGCTATTCCAGTTTAAACTGTTCTGCCTGCGGTTATGGAACCCCTACCTGTCCCAGACCTGCTGTTTTAAACTCTAATGATCGGCTATGAAAAGCCAACTGAGATTTATTCCTGATTATTATTTGACCATGCTTGTCACTTATGAACATTTTTGAACATCTTGGCATGGTTCTGTTATCAATCTCCACCCGGCACAGCCAGAAGAGGACCACATCATAGCCTGGTTCCTCTCTAGGTTTCTTCCTAGGTTTTGCCTTTCTAGGGAGTTTTTCCTAGCCACCGTGCTTCTACACCTGCATTACTAGCTGTTTGGGGTTTTAGGCTGGGTTTCTGTACAGCACTTCGAGATATTAGCTGATGTAAGAAGGGCTATATAAAATAAAATTGATTGATTGATTGATTGATTGATTGATTATATGATTGCAATCTTTCAATGTTCTGAAATCTATCCATCTTAAATACAGTAACATACTGTATTATATGAATGCAATCTTTCAATTTTCTGAAATCTATCCATCTTAAATACAGTAACACACTGTATTATATGATTGCCCTCTTTCAACGTTCTGAAATCTATCCATCTTAAATACAGTAACACACTGTATTACATGATTGCACTCTTTCAACATTCTGAAATCTATCCATCTTAAATACAGTAACACA